>NC_088417.1:71399952-71624952 GCF_034236695.1 Oncorhynchus nerka
CTGGAACTGCCGATCTGCGGCCAACAAGGCAGAGTTCATCTCAGCCTATGCCCCCCTCCAGTCCCTCGACTTCTTGGCTCTGACGGAAACATGGATCACCACAGACAACACCGCTACTCCTACTGCTCTCTCTTCGTCCGCCCACGTGCTCTCGCACACCCAGAGAGCTTCTGGTCAGCGGGGTGGTGGCACCGGGATCCTCATCTCTCCCAAGTGGTCATTCTCTCTTTCTCCCCTTACCCATCTGTCTATCGCCTCCTTTGAATTCCATGCTGTCACAGTTACCAGCCCTTTCAAGCTTAACATCCTTATCATTTATCGCCCTCCAGGTTCCCTCGGAGAGTTCATCAATGAGCTTGATGCCTTGATAAGCTCCTTTCCTGAGGACGGCTCACCTCTCACAGTTCTGGGCGACTTTAACCTCCCCACGTCTACCTTTGACTCATTCCTCTCTGCCTCCTTCTTTCCCTCCTCTCCTCTTTTGACCTCACCCTCTCACCTTCCCCCCTACTCACAAGGCAGGCAATACGCTCGACCTCATCTTTACTAGATGCTGTTCCTCCACTAACCTCATTGCAACTCCCCTCCAAGTCTCCGACCACTACCTTGTATCCTTTTCCTCTCGCTCTCATCCAACACTTCCCACACTGCCCCTACTCGGATGGTATCGCGCCGTCCCAACCTTCGCTCTCTCTCCCCCGCTACTCTCTCCTCTTCCATCCTATCATCTCTTCCCTCTGCTCAAACCTTCTCCAACCTATCTCCTGATTCTGCCTCCTCAACCCTCCTCTCCTCCCTTTCTGCATCCTTTGACTCTCTATGTCCCCTATCCTCCAGGCCGGCTCGGTCCTCCCCTCCCGCTCCGTGGCTCGACGACTCATTGCGAGCTCACAGAACAGGGCTCCGGGCAGCCGAGCGGAAATGGAGGAAAACTCGCCTCCCTGCGGACCTGGCATCCTTTCACTCCCTCCTCTCTACATTTTCCTCCTCTGTCTCTGCTGCTAAAGCCACTTTCTACCACTCTAAATTCCAAGCATCTGCCTCTAACCCTAGGAAGCTCTTTGCCACCTTCTCCTCCCTCTTGAATCCTCCTCCCCCTCCCCCTCCTCCCTCTCTGCAGATGACTTCGTCAACCATTTTGAAAAGAAGGTCGACGACATCCGATCCTCGTTTGCTAAGTCAAACGGCACCGCTGGTTCTGCTCACACTGCCCTACCCTGTGCTCTGACCTCTTTCTCCCCTCTCTCTCCAGATGACATCTCGCGTCTTGTGACGGCCGGCCGCCCAACAACCTGCCCGCTTGACCCTATCCCCTCCTCTCTTCTCCAGACCATCTCCGGTGACCTTCTCCCTTACCTCACCTCGCTCATCAACTCATCCCTGACCGCTGGCTACGTCCCTCCTGTCTTCAAGAGAGCGAGAGTTGCACCCCTTCTGAAAAAACCTACACTCGATCCCTCCGATGTCAACAACTACAGACCAGTATCCCTTCTTTCTTTTCTCTCCAAAACTCTTGAACGTGCCGTCCTTGGCCAGCTCTCCCGCTATCTCTCTCAGAATGACCTTCTTGATCCAAATCAGTCAGGTTTCAAGACTAGTCATTCAACTGAGACTGCTCTTCTCTGTATCACGGAGGCGCTCCGCACTGCTAAAGCTAACTCTCTCTCCTCTGCTCTCATCCTTCTAGACCTATCGGCTGCCTTCGATACTGTGAACCATCAGATCCTCCTCTCCACCCTCTCCGAGTTGGGCATCTCCGGCGCGGCCCACGCTTGGATTGCGTCCTACCTGACAGGTCGCTCCTACCAGGTGGCGTGGCGAGAATCCGTCTCCTCACCACGTGCTCTCACCACTGGTGTCCCCAGGGCTCTGTTCTAGGCCCTCTCCTATTCTCGCTATACACCAAGTCACTTGGCTCTGTCATAACCTCACATGGTCTCTCCTATCATTGCTATGCAGACGACACACAATTAATCTTCTCCTTTCTCCCTTCTGACGACCAGGTGGCGAATCGCATCTCTGCATGTCTGGCAGACATATCAGTGTGGATGACGGATCATCACCTCAAGCTGAACCTCGGCAAGACGGAGCTGCTCTTCCTCCCGGGGAAGGACTGCCCGTTCCATGATCTCGCCATCACGGTTGACAACTCCATTGTGTCCTCGTCCCAGAGCGCTAAGAACCTTGGCGTGATCCTGGACAACACCCTGTCGTTCTCAAATAACATCAAGGCGGTGGCCCGTTCCTGTAGGTTCATGCTCTACAACATCCGCAGAGTACGACCCTGCCTCACACAGGAAGCGGCGCAGGTCCTAATCCAGGCACTTGTCATCTCCCGTCTGGATTACTGCAACTCGCTGTTGGCTGGGCTCCCTGCCTGTGCCATTAAACCCCTACAACTCATCCAGAACGCCGCAGCCCGTCTGGTGTTCAACCTTCCCAAGTTCTCTCACGTCACCCCGCTCCTCCGCACTCTCCACTGGCTTCCAGTTGAAGCTCGCATCCGCTACAAGACCATGGTGCTTGCCTACGGAGCTGTGAGGGGAACGGCACCTCAGTACCTCCAGGCTCTGATCAGGCCCTACACCCAAACAAGGGCACTGCGTTCATCCACCTCTGGCCTGCTCGCCTCCCTACCACTGAGGAAGTACAGTTCCCGCTCAGCCCAGTCAAAACTGTTCGCTGCTCTGGCCCCCCAATGGTGGAACAAACTCCCTCACGACGCCAGGACAGCGGAGTCAATCACCACCTTCCGGAGACACCTGAAACCCCACCTCTTTAAGGAATACCTAGGATAGGATAAAGTAATCCTTCTCCCCCCTTAAAAGACCTAGATGCACTATTGTAAAGTGGCTGTTCCACTGGATGTCATAAGGTGAAAGCACCAATTTGTAAGTCGCTCTGGATAAGAGCGTCTGCTAAATGACTTAAATGTAAATGTAAATGTAAGCTGGTTGAGAGAATGCCAAGAATGTGCAAAGCTGTCATCATGACAAATGGTGGCTACTTTGAAGAATCTCAAATATATAATATATTTTGATTTGTTTAACACATTTTTTGGTTACTATATATTCACATAAGTGTTATTTCATAGTTGTGATGTCTTCACTATTATTATACAATGTAGAAAATAGTCCAAGTAAAGAAAACCCTTGAATGAGTGGGTGTGTCCAAATTTTTGACTGGTACTGTGTGTCACCAAATAATTGATTAAAACACACTGTTTTGTAATGAAGAGCTACAGTATCCTCAACAGCAATCTGTAGGACATCACCATGGTGTAGTCGGACGACAGCTAGCTTCCGTTCTCCTTTGGGTACATTGACTTCAATACAATACCTATACTCATGGTCCTCACCCCCTTCCATAGTAATTATGACAACTTCTGGAGGACGTCCTCCAACCTATCAGAGCTCTTGCAGCATGAACTGACATATTGTCCATCCAATCAAAGATCAGACAATTCATCTAGTGCTAAAAGCATAAGATACAGCTAGCTAGCACTGCAGTGCATAAAATGTGGTGAGTAGTTGACTCAAAGAGAAAGACAATAGTTGAACAGTTTTTAACAAATTAATTTCTTCCAAAATGAAGCGAGAGAGAAAGATAATTTTTTTCACTTTCAATTTCACTCACTGTAGATAGCTAGTTTAGCCTACTCAAAAGCCCTGCTCAAACAGACAAACAATTATTGTGCTGATGTTGCTTCCAGAGGCAGTTTGGAACTAGGTAGTGAGTATTGCAACCGAGGACAGATGATTTTTATGCGCTTCAGCAGTCGGCGGTCCCATTCTGTGAGTTTGTGTGGCCTACCACTTCGCGGCTGAGCAATTGTTGCTCCTAGACGTTTCCATTTCACAATAACAGCACTTACAATTGACAGTGTCGGCTCTAGCAGGGCAGAAATTTGACGAACTGACTTGTTGGAAAGGTGGCATCCTGTGACGGTGCCACGTTGAAAGTCACTGAGCACTTCAGTAAGGCCATTCTACTACCAATGTTTGTCTGTGGAGAATGCATGGCTGTGTGCTTGAATTTTATACACCTGTCAGCAACTGGTGTGGTTGAAATAGCCGAGTCCACTAATGTTAAGGGGTGTCCACATATTTTTGTGTATATATAGTGTACCTGAGGAAGTAGGTGAAGTGATTGATGGGCGTCGACTGTCCTGTATGGAGTAAGGAATGTGGCAGATGAATCAGAAATAGTTGGGTAACATAGATAATTAAGATGTTTTATTTGCATAATATGCTTATGTGAGATTATTGTCATTAGAATGTATCCTTTTGGACTATAGTGTTGGCAGTTTCACTTTTCCCTAAACTGAGGCTCAGTCACTTGGGGCCCAGAGAGGGGAGAGGTCAGGCTTGTCTTTCACATGTCCCTGGTGCTATGCAGAATATCAGAAAGGGAAGAGGACAGAATGGAACATTGTCTTCATATGTGAATGTGTCTTTACCTATTCTTAAACCATGTGAAGGGATGGCGTGATTAATGGGGAACCAATTACTTGTCTCCACAATGTCTGTGTGCCAGTCACTCCCTCCTTTTCCCATTGGGGGGAGGTGTATGGCAGTGTCTGGAAACATTGTATGTCCTCTCTGATCTTACACTTATCCTGGGATAGTGTATGACCTAGAAGCTCACTCCCCTCAGTGAGTTTGTCCAGGAGTGGGGTCAAGAGGGGGTTTACTTGAGATGGGAGTGTCTAGAGTTGATAATTGATATATGCCATTGGATGAGTTGGTGTTTTTGTACTATGAAGTACCAGGAACGAGACTAGAACCTCGTCTGAGGGACCAAACTTAACGATAATTTATAGCGAATGTTATCTGGCTAAGGGATACTCCTTTCTCAAGAAAAAGTATTTCTTTGTGAACAGTTCCTAAGATCTGTGGTTCGTCATGTAAGTTGAGAGGGGTTTATCTTGGCTATAAAAGATATTTGTATTTTTCTGCAGTCACTTCTCAACGGTTCATTAGAAATAGTGAATTGTTGAAAGTCAAATGCTATTGAAAAGCTTATTATTAAAGATGTAGTTTAAGTATAACTCTGACTGGTGTGTAGTTTGTAACTCTCCTCATTTGGTAAAGCAGAAATATGCCACCACAGAAAACCCACTTCTTGCATGTTATTATTTTTTTTGATGAGTCCCTCCCTTCTTTATTACATATCCTTTTAGAGTTTTTGCACAAGCCACTTCAGTGTTATACAACAGTGGGCAACATTTTGGCACCCTTGCACTTTTTTCAAGTAACTCACAATTATTACCTAAAAATACATTGAAATTGACCCAAGTATTTGTTCTCCACAATTCTTTATTTTACTGTTAATATTACAGAACCTGTTTTTGATTCAGAACTTAATATATCAATAAAAAAATTGTAATGAAAAAATGAACAGAAATGACATTGACAAAGTTATTGACACCCTAGACTTAAAATTTGGTAGCACAGCCTTTGGTCAAAATAACTGCAATCCAGCACTTCCTATAGCCATCGATGAGCTTCCTGTACCTCTGTACTGGCAGTTTGGCCCACTTCTCTTGTGCAAACTTCTCCAGTTCTCCCAGATTTGAAGGGTGCCTTCTCCCAACTGTTGTTTTCAGATCTCTCCACAAGTTTTGAATGGGAATTAGATCTGGTCTCATTGCTGGCCACTTCAGAACAGTCCAGTTGTTTGTCTTGAACCATTCCTGGGTGCTTTTTGAAGTGTGTTTGGGGTCATTGTCCTGCTTGAAGACCCATGACCTTCGACAGAGACCCAGCTCTCTGACACTGGGTCTGACATTGCAACCCGATAACCTCACTGAATCTTTGTTATTTTCTTTGAAGGTTTCATTGTGTTTTCTGTAAACATAGATGGTGTGCTTCACCAAAAAGCTCTAATTTGGTCTCATCTGTCCACAGGACATTCTCCCAGAAGGATTTTGGCATGTTCAGGTGTGTTTTGGCAAATAGCAGTCAGGCTTTCTTATGTCTCTCTCGGCAGTGTGGTCCTCCTGGGTCTCCTACCATATCCTCCTTTCATTGAGTTGGGGATGTATGGTGCGAGTTGTGTCTGAAGGTCAGCTTGAATCTGTGTGGCAATTGATCAAGGTGCTTTCTCCATCATAAGAACAATCCTTCGCTGCAAATTTCCATCAAGCTTTCTCTTGCGGCCACGTTCAGGGAGGTTGGCTACTGTGGCATGGGCCTTAAACTTCTTGATAACCTTACATATGGTGGAAACAGGAACATCAAGTTCCCTGGAGATGGACTTGTAACCTTGAGATTGTCCATGCTTGGCTACAATCTTGTGTCTGACCTCCTCAGATAATTCTCTGGTTTTCTTTCTTTTCTCCATCCTCATTGTGGCACAAAACAGGAGAATGAGTCCTTTCCTTTATTAAAACTGGTTGAATGAGGGATTTTTATATTGCAGGCACCTGCAACTCACCACAGGTAAGTTCAATTCCAAAGCAAAGGAAAATCACCTGCTTGAAATCTAATTGTCCGGGTCATTTTAGGATTTCTTTGTGGAATAAACTAACATTTAGTAAATTATTTTTCAACTGCAAACCAAATACATAAATATGCTGATACCAAAATATGTTTTAATTTCAAAAGTTTTCTGGGAAAAAAATTGCATTATTTCAAAAAAGTGCAAGGGTGCAAATATTTTTGGCTACGACAGTAAATGCAAAATATTTGGTCATGTATCAAGTGTATGCAGACGGGAAGAATATTCTGTGCCAGTTGAGAATATATACTGCAACATTGGTGGCAAACATATGCCTGATTTCCCGGATTGCCCTGTTAGGGTGAAGGAGACAGGTGGCAAGAGTAAGGGCTTTCCAGCGTGTCTCCTATCTGGAGGCGGTGAGAAGATTTGAAGGAGCGTGAGAAGACAGTGATAACTGAGCATACACAAGTGAACGTTTCTCGGCTACCAAGGAATCCTGATATATTACATGTGAAATATATTACATGTGGACTTTGTAGTATATTTTTGCAATGCTGATAAACTACACAGCACAAACGAAGATGAAATCTGAGAAATTGAAGTCATTGTGAGTGCAGCAGAACACATTGGAACTCAATGTGTTAACATCCGATACATTGCAAGAAATCCTGACAAATGATGTTCCGCCCTCACAGGTGCCTGTGTAGGGATGTGACTGAAGGAAGTGACCATTTTGTATGTCATTTTATGTGTCTATTTTTGTATGATTTCGTTGTCGTTTTTCCCCTTCCTACATTTGATATCTTTCTATAGTTTACCACCCCTACAGTAGGTGGCGGCATGCACCTATAGGATTGTTTGCGGACCGCCATAATACTGCGGGAAGAAGACATCCTGTTGCAGCTGAGCCCAGACAGCCATGAGTAGCAGTGCGTTTGCTTTGATCTGTATACGGTGCAGTCTTTTTCTCTGCATCCTCAGTCCTGTTGAAGTTTGTGAGCACAGCCCTGCAACTGCAAGCAATCATTCATCAGCGCAGCTAAGGTTAGCGCATACATTCGTGTGTGAATTTCAGATACAAGTATGTTGCTGGTAAGACAGCAACATTCGCTAATTAATTTATCCACTGGATCAATTGTACTGTTGTATAAACCGACGCCCAGGCAAATAGCTTGTTTGTTTTGTCAGTGTATGTTTTACCACAGGCACTCTTGGGTTTGACTGCCACTGAATTGAATGTGAAGTGTGGAGGGATTAAAATATCACAAAGTTAAGTGATAGACTGGACTGCTCACAGAAAGTTTTATTTCGTGGTAGAGGCAGTGTTCATTCAAGGTTTCTTGCCAATTTAAAGTTTTTCAATTGTATCAACAATCGCAACCTCGAACAAGGCGTTTACATTTTCAGAGAAAAGACGGCAATGGAAGGGTGGAAGAGTCACGTGCGCGCTAGACTGTTCCAGAGAGATTGTACACAAAAGGACCCCTTCAGTGGTATCTTTAACACCTGTAAGTTGTCGGAGATATCTGTGTATTGATGACATTTGAATCATTAGTTCTTTGACAACATATTGTGATTGTCTCTTTTCAGTGTCCGAGCTAGAGGAACAGCTTGACTTACGGGATACACTTTGGGATGAGGTACAGAGACCCAGGTAAGACAATGGCAACACCTAGCGAAAATGCTGAGTTTTGCAAATGTGTTGCAAACAATGATTTGAAGACTGTTCTCTAATGATGTGTCAATATTTTCCACAGTTCTGAAGGAAATGTTGGGCTGACGGTTGACCACAGAGAACTATACCTCCAGCTCAGAGAGAGTGAACATATAACAGAAAAGGTGACTTAAAATTATCTTAATGGATCCAGTCACCATTTTCAAGATGATTGTGCACTTTTTCACAGGTTGTGGAAAGGGAGGTGTGAATGTGTGATACTGCTACATTAAGGTTCTATGTCATCATATCAGTTGAATTCTCTGATGTCTTGTGCTGCTTCTGGCAACCCCAGCCCTCACATAGATTACTCACATAATAGCCTTGTACACAGGTGAGTGATTGTTTATCATATTTTTGACCTGCTCTTACTAGTCCAATCGTCTTCTTCTCCTCTTATTTCTCCCCAGCTCTCTCAGACAGTCTCTGACCTGACCACCGTCATGTACCTGAAAGATGCTGAGCTTCAATACTGCCACGCACAGTAAGTGATCAACCAATGAGATCTGTTTATACATTAATATTATGGTACAGTAGTCTATATGGTTTAATAATGCATCCATGAAATGTTCTACAAAGATGATGCATGAAACTGAGGCATCATAAGTTGTGAGGTTGTCTGATGTCTTGTCTGATATAAGCTTACATAGACTCCTGTCACCATCTTCTATTAGAGTCTCCCGCTATCGGAAGGAAGCTGTCACTCAAGCCAGGGAGGCCAACCTTCTGCAGGCCAGCCTATCAGAATTTGAGTTTGTATTGGCGAGCCAATCAGAGGAGTTGGCAGCTCTGCGGTTGGAGCAGCGGGAGCTGAAGGAGGGGCTTGCAGCGGCCTGGAGAGAGAAAGAAGAGCTTCTGGAGCGATGGATGGATGAGAAGAAGGAGGAGGCGGAGAGGGTGAACAGGCACAATGACACACAGGAAAGGTGATAGACCAAGGGTTCTGGACTTAGTTTGAATATTTTATTTTGAAAATGTATTTTCCCATCTAAATTAAACCCCTATCCCCTTCCCCTAGGGGTAAACTAATATGTATAAAGGGTTGGGGCTAAGAGAAAAGTGGTGGTGTTCAGTACTGGACTTAGACATAGGTACAGTATTTGAATGCTTTTTCTCACCAGGTGGCATCGTTTCACCCGGCGACTCAACAAGCATCACCGTAGAGAGATGCTGCGACCATGTGAGCAGACCAACTCCTGGACGACTGGTAGGCCTACAACTGAACCAGCAACCACCATACAGAGTAAGACTTCCAATAGCCTCAAATGATCCTCATTGGGTGGTAGCTATTGTAGATCTTTATGCATACTCTAATCACAGTGATATACAGTGCCTTCTGAAAGTATTCAGACCCCTTGACTTTTTAAATGTTTTTGTTATGTTGGCCTTATTTTACAATTGATTTAAATAGCTTTTTTCAATCTCCACACAATACCCCATAATGACAAAGCAAAAACAGGTTTTTATGCATTTTTGCTCATTTATAATAATAAAAAACCCTGAAATCTCACATTTATTTAAGTATTCAGACCCTTTACTCAGTACTTTGTTGAAGCAGCTTCTACAGCCTCGAGTCTTCTTCAGTATGACGCTACAGGCTTGGCACACCTGTATTTAGGGAGTTTCTCCCATTCTTCTCTACAGATCCTCAAGATTTGTCAGGTTGGATGGGAAGCGTTGCTGCACAGTTATTTTCAGGTCTCTCCAGAAATGTTAGATCGGGTTCAAGTCCAGGCTCTGGTTGGGTCACTCAAGGACATTCAGAGACTTGTCCCGAAGCCACTCCTGCGTTGTCTTGGCTGTGTGCTTCGGGTCGTTGTCCTGTTGGAAGGTGAACCTTCATCCCAGTCTGAGAACCTGCTCCAGAGTGCTCAGGACTTCATCAAGGATCTCTCTACTTTGCTTTGTTAATCTTTGCCTTGATCCTGACTAGTCTCCAGTCCCTGCTGCTGAAAAACATCCCCACAGAATGATGCTGCACCACAATGCTTCACTGTAGGGATGGTGCTAGGTTTCCTCCGGACGTGATGCTTGGCATTCAGGCCAAATATTTCAATCTTGGTTTCATCAGACCAGAGAATCTTGTTTCTCATGGTCTCAGTCTTTAGGTGCCTTTTGGCAGACACCAAGCGGGCTGTCATGTGCCTTTTACTGAGGAGTGGCTTCCGTCTGGCCACTCACCATAAAGGCCTGATTGGTGGAGTGCTGCGGAGATGGTTGTCCTTCTGGAAGGTTCTCCCATCTCTACAGAGGAACTCTAAATCTCTGTCAGTGACCATTGGGTTCTTGGTCACCTCTCTGACCAAGGCCCTTCTCCCCCGATTACTCAGTTTGGCTGGGCGGCCAGCTCTAGGAAGAGTCTTGGTAGTTCCAAACTTATTCAATTTAAGAATGATGGTGGTCACTGTGTTCTCGGGGACCTTCAATGCTGCAGACATATTTTGGTACCCTTTCCCAGATCTGTGCCTCTACAAAATCATGTCCCTGAGCTCTACGGACAATTCCTTCGACCTCATGGCTTTGTTTTTGCTATGACATTCACTGTCAACTGTGGGACCTTTTACAGGCAGTTGTGTGCCTTTCCAAATCATGGCCAATCAATTGAATTTACCACAGGTGGACTCCAAACAAGTTGTAGAAACATCAAGGATGATCAATAGAAACAGGGTGCACCTGAGCTCAATTTGAGTTTCATAGCAAAGGGTCTGAATAGTTACGTAAATAAGTTATTTTCAAAAAAAAAAATCTACATTTGGTAAAATTTCTAAACCTATTTTTGCTTTCTTTATGGATGGCAAGTAGCCTAGTGGTTAGAGCGTTGTGCCAGTAACTGAAAGGTTGCTAGATTGAATCACAGAGCTGACAAGGTGTAAATCTGTCATTTTAAAATAAGAATTTGTTCTTAACTGACTTGCCTAGTTAAAGGTTAAATTTAAAAAATGTGGTATTGTGTGTAGATTGCTGAGATGTATTTATTTAATCCATTTTAGAATAAGGCTGAAACTGAACATTTTGTTTAAGTCAGTGGTTCTGAATACTTTCCCGAAGGCATTGTATGTTGTGATGTGTGTTTAGCTGTCCCACTGTCCATTCTCCTGAAACACACAGCAGTGGCAGGCACACTCTTGTGTCCCAACTAATGTCAATGTCTGCTTTGATCAGAGGAGGGTGGTGCACACTGCCCAGGATGGACCTTTTATCCCAAAAGCCTCCAGTACTGAAACACTCCTTCCTGTAAGACACACTGAAAAAACTAGACCTTGAATGTGACTTTTTTGTGTGTATATATTAAAGAATATTTGAATGTGGGCTTTTAATCAATACTGTTGTGAATTTCAGATACGGTATGTATAGGCTTGTAAATTAGTACCCAAGACCTAACTCAATGTTTTCAAATACCATGAGAATAAAGTAACTGTTCAGTCATATTTTTCACTAAAACACCTCTGTCCTGTGACTGCAATGCTTTTGTGTGTGACTGTCTTTTTCAAAAGTCACTTGCTGTCTGAGGAGCAAAGTAGGTACGTGTCAGTGGCACTAAGACCCAAATGGTGAATCATGTGATCTTGATTAAAACATTGACTGCCTACTGTGCAAATCAAATTGAACTCTAACATTGTTGATAAAGAAATTGCACTTTGAGCTTCTGACAAGGAAGTCATGACCATTTTTGGATACTGTATCTTGTCAATTGCTCGAATAACTTTATTTCTGTCTGTGGATGTGAGACTTAGTAGAAAGTACAAACGATCTACAACAGCATTTAGGTTAATTCATTTTGCCTTTAATAAAAAAATTAAAATTCTGAAAAACAAATGGCAAACGATTTTTTTCCTTAAATGATTGATAATAATCATGGTAATGACACAGTAGTAATAATATTCATTGTTTCCTGTCATGTTTCACCAAAATCATATCAGCATCCTTCCTGTAGACATTATGGCACTCAGCTCAGTGGGAACACTTTTAAATATTCACACTTAGCAGAGCTGTGAACAGGTACCCCATAGAAGCAAAACAGTTCTGAACACTGCTGAAAAATATGCTGCATTGGTACTGCTGTTGCACTGCCAATGTGATGCTGAATCTCAAACTGACCCATAGCTAGCCCTGTCACTAGGCACTTCTCGGATCGGCTAGGTATGGCTATTATGGTAATTGCTTCACCCTGCCTTCTGATTGGTTAGTTTGAATTTTCCTACATCACACCTATCCAGTCCTTTCAGTGCCAATGGAGGAGATGATAGGGGTTGATGATTTGGAATTTAGCCTAAAATACTCATGCTCTTAGACCATGTGCAAGTGTCTGTCTGAGCGAAATGGGGAAGTGAACGTCGTGCTGCTGCATTGAGGCAGACTATAAGGAGTATCCCTAGGCCCTTCAAACTCAACTATGGACCCCAAAGCCAGTGCCACTGCTTGTTTTCATTGTTCCCTTTTAATCAGGTACTGATTTAGATCTGGTACACCAGGCAGGTGCAATTAATTATCAGATCAGAAAACCAGCAGGCTACAGACCTCGTAGGGTAAGAGTTGAATACACGTGCCCTAGGCTTTACAGTGAGGGTCCAGATTGTGCACATTTACTTAAGTGGTAGTGTATAGTCTGTCCTCATATTGCAGAAGAGGGTGAATCAAACTTCCTCTAAAACATGTTTTTTTTACAGAATGGATGACATGGTAGAATTTCAGAGGAATGAAAAGATGGGGCAGATGAAAGGTGTCAGTCTGTTTTCCCTTCTCTCCCCTCTTAAGCAGGTACTCAACTTCGTTTTATATCAATATTTGTACAAATACTTATTTAAATCATTATTGTTGGAAAAATAATGATATAAAGCCCGCTTCCTTTTTAATGGCACTATTTCTTCCTCGGTGTGAACAGCCATGACATTTCAATCAGTCAGCATCGCCATGGCACAACATTAAGTCACCATTTACATGGTGCTGTGTTTGCCACCCCCCAAATGAACACTGAGTGACATCAGGATCTTTTCAGCAGACCACAAGGCCACCACATCTCTCCGTCCACATGCCTTCATTCCACTGTGTGTGTGTATATATATATATATATACACACACACACACACACACACACACACACACACGTGAGCTCTAGCAGTCGTCGTCCTTGTCGTCAGCCATTCCTTTGAGCCGTAGGCGAGCAAAGTCCTCAAACACAAAGTCGTCGTCTTGAGAGAAACTACTGCAGGACGAGAAGCAACAAGGAAACATGGAGTGTTTTAGATCTGACGGAATAGTCTTAGGGTCTCTGATCATAGTAAAGCAGCAGTGCTTACAATGGCCAGACAGACCAGAAGAATACTCACTTTGTTTCAAATTCTATCAGGTTGGTGTCGATGGGAGGGTCCGAATCCGGCACAGCTGTTAGAACACACAGATAATGAAATGTCAGCGTGACGTCACCATGGGAACAGCTTAGTGTCTCCAAGGCAACTTACAGGCAGGAAATACCAGAGTGAGATGATGTATTTGAGGGGCTTGTGTATGTGAGGGACTGTTGTCCAGGGCTGAACTAAACTACTGACAAATATTTCACAAGACTGTGTCCATTTTCAAACCCTTTTCAGACACTGCATAGGCCTAGTAGAAGTTTCCACTACACAATTCACTGCTTCCCAATCAGTCTAAAAAAGCAAGCTTCGAAAGTACTCATCTTCCGCTCTTAATTTGAACTGATCTAAATGTTTGGCTATGTGAATGTAATATGGAAGAATATGGCGGAAGCTTGTCAGAGAGGATTTGTTCAACTCTCAATTCAGTGCAAATGAAGGGAAGGAGAAGAGAGGAACTGAGATGCATCCAAAGTACTAAGATAAAGCCTTGATAGTGGGCTTCTGGAGAGGTGGTAGAAGTCTGTAGGTACCTGACTGTGGGCGGGATATGGGCAGTTCTGTGGGTTTAGGGTGCATTAAGACGAAGGGCAGCTCCACCGACACATCTCTAGAAACGCACAGAATATAAACAAGATCCATTGATTACATAGGATCAATAATATGCATGTCAATCAATAACAATTTGATTGTTATTCTATGGAAACATCCATATGTACAGTACCAGTCAAAAGTTTGGACACCTACTCATTCAAGAGCTTTTCAATATTTTTCCTGTTTTCTACATTGTAGAATAATAGTGAAGACATCGAAACTATTAAATTACCCATATGGAATCTTGTAGTAACCAAAACAAGTTAAATCAAAATATATTTGATATGAGATTCTTCAAAGTAGCCACCCTTTTCCTTGATGACAGCTTTGCACACTATTGGCATTCTCTCAACCAGCTTCACCTGGAATGCTTTTCCAACAGTCTTGAAGGAGAACCCACATATGCTGAGCAATTGTTGGCTGCTTTTCCTTCTTTCTGAGGTCCGACTCATCCCAAACCATCTCAATTGGGTTGAGTTCGGGTGATTGTGGAGACCAGGTCATCTGATGCAGCACTCCATCACTCTCCTTGGTCAAATAGATGTTCCACAGCCTGGAGGTGTGTTGGGTCATTGTCCTGTTGAAAAACAAATGATAGTCACACTAAGCGCAAACCAGATGGTATGGCGTATTGCTGCAGAATGCTGTGGTAGCCTTGCTGGTTAAGTGTGCCTTGAATTCTAAATAAATCACTGACAGTGTCACCAGCAAAGCACCCCCACACCTCCATGCTTCACGGTGGGAACCACACATGGAACCAAAAATCTCACATTTGGACTCATCAGACCAAAGAACAGATTTCCACCAGTCTAATGTCCATTGCTCATGTTTCTTGGCCCAAGCACGTCTCTTCTTCTTATTGGTGTCCTTTAGTAGTGGTTTCTTTGCAGCAATTTGACCATGAAAGCCTGATTCAAGCAGTCTCCTCTGAATTGATGTTGAGATGGCTGTTACTTGAACTCTGTGAAGCATTTATTTGGGCTGCAATTTCTGAGGCTGGTAACTAATGAACTTATCCTTTCTTTCCTGTGGCGGTCCTCATGAGAGCCAGTATCATCATAGCACTTGATGGTTTTTGTTTTGCACTTGAAGAAACGTTCAAAGTTCTTAATTTTCCGGAATGACTGACCTTCATGTCTTAAAATAATGATGGACTGTTGTTTCTCTTTGCTTATTTGAGCTGTTCTTGCCATTCAATGGACTTGGTCTTTTACCAAATAGGGCCATCTTCTGTATACCACCCCTACCTAGTCACAACCCAACTGATTGGCTCAAATGCATTAAGAAGGAAAGAAATTCCATAAATTAACAAGGCACACCTGTTAATTGAAATGCATTTCAGGTGACCTCATGTACCTCATTGAGAGAATGCGAAGAGTGTGCAAAGCTGTCATCAACGCAAAGTGTGGCTACTTTGAAGAATCTCAAATATATTTTGATTTGTTTAACACTTTTTTGGGTTACTACATGATTCCATATGTGTTATTTCATAGTTTTGATGTCTTCACTATTATTCTACAATGTAGAAAATCATAAAAAATAAAGAAAAACCCTGGAATGGGTAGGTGTCCAAACTTTTGACTGGTACTGTACATATGATGATATACTATTGCACCATGAATAATCCAATATCTGACAGGAAACAACCCATAGGAAATAGTGATTTGTGACATGTTTGAACAGTGAAGGGGGAAATAAAGCACATCAACCCTCCTTTGCTGTCAATTGTTTTTCTCACCCAATTGGAACTCTTCCGTGCTGGGTTGCACTTTATTTTACATAAGTTATTTTTTTAGTAATAACCAATGAATTGCCGTAAATCAAAGCCTAAACACCAAGATGTGCAGTGTTATTATATTCAAGCTTCATTACCCTCAACACTGCATTGATAACTCAGCATGGAATTATGAGTGTGGCATTGCGCAACAGCCTTATGAAACCTCACACCATCCTTAGGGTTAGGACCCTGTGACTCAAAGGTAGAAGACTGGGACGGCTGCAGTTATAAAGGATCTTAGCAGCTGCAGGTGAGATTTGACACACACAATAGCTGGTATGTAAAATCATCACACTCACACACACTTAAGAGGCACAGATGGCGATAGGGCATAAGATCACCACACACACACACACACACACACACACACACACACATGGCGGTGGGGCGTAAAACACACACACACACACACACAGATGGCGATAGGGCATAAGATCACCACACACACACACAGATGGCGGTGGGGCGTAAGATCACCACACACACAGATGGCGGTGGGGCGTAAGATCACCACACACAGATGGCTATAGGGTGTAAGATCACCACACACAGATGGCTATAGGGCGTAAGATCACCACACACAGATGGCGATAGGGTGTAAGATCACCACATACACGCAGGTGGCGGCTGGGATATCATATTACCTTTCTAACACGCCACTCAGCAGCCTGACACGACCCAACGCAGGAGCAGACGCATGGATGGAGAGAGATGCACAGACGGGCGGACAAACACAGGAGCGGAGAGACGAGCCACAGGAGGGGAGAGATGAAATGAGGCGAGAACTCAAAACCAAGGCAACCGCAACCGAGAGGGGAGACGACAAAGCATGGCGACTAGTGAGGGTCTGGCAGACGTGATTACAGAGTTTATACACACGTTGGAGTGGCAGAGTATCAGGAGTGTTTGTGTGTATGAGACAGGAGGGAGTGTAAATGTGTTGAGTATGTGCTTGTCTGTGTTTGTAGAATACAGCATGTCTTTGGTCAGTAAAAGTTTGTGAGTGTGTGAGGACCTGCACATAATCCCCCCCATACACCATGCATATTAATATTGACCACTGACTCCTGTAGAACTCACCCTCCACGAGATATTACCAGTTTGACTTTGACCCTGTAGGACACCAGGATTCCAAGAACCTCCTTGTTAGTCACATCCTTAACACTGAAACACACACACACGAGCGAAAGAAAGATGAAAAAGGAATGGGTTCTTGCATCTTCTAGGGTGCTGTGCTCAAACATAAATCACAATGCATTTACGAGCTCAACCTCTACCCTAGCATGTGTATGTAAACTTGTAGGGTGGCCAAGTTAGAGTGTGTGTGTGGTGTGTGACATCTCGCAATAGTGAGGGCTAGTGAGTGTTCTTGTTATCTAACACGGTCCTGGATGCCAGACTACAGCGTTTGTGTGAGTCGGTCACCGTCAACACAGTGCTGAAGGGCAGGTGTGTGTGTACATGCGGGTCAACATACATGGTGCTGGAGGCCAGGTTGGTGTCCTCGTGTTTGAGCTTTCCGTCCAGGGCAAGGCCTCTCTTCTCTCGGTTCTTGTCTAGCGTGGGTGTGAGGGTGTACACCTTACAGAACGTAGAGCTAGACGACACCTGGTCACTGGGGAGAGGAACACACACACTTATCAGCACACCTGGGCCATAACTGGAATTTCAATAGATCTGGACAATAAGGTATGGGAAAACATAAGATCACAAGCTAGACATTATTAAGAGAGATGTCTTGGAAGCCTGAAAAAGGATAAATGGAATCATGTATAAAAGGAAAGGCAAAGGAGAAATAAAGTAACAAGAGATGTAGGCATAATAGTCAGGTCAAATACTCACTCTGCCTCCACCTGAGCCACTGGACACTTGTACTGAGCCGTACTGAACAGACAGATATCAGCATACTGTCGCACTAGAGAGCGAGGGATAGAAAGAGTTAACCACACACACACAAAAACTGAATGGAGAAGAGTGAATAGAGCCTAGTCATAAAAAAACATGATTGATGAAACTTTGATTAAAGACGGGTAGACAGGTACCTGAGATTTTGAGTCTTTTGACAGTCTTGGTAGAGTTGTTGGTGACATGAACGTTCACGCTGATGGGTTCTCCATGGTAGTAGAGCTCTTTATCCAGAGAGGCCTCCAGGTGTAGTGAGCGGTCCGACATGAGGAAGCTCCGTGTGGTCTCCACCATGGGCTGAGGCCCAGGCTTCTCTGGGGCATACTGCACCTTACGGATCACCAGCCGCACAGAGTTCCTACACAACACACACGTTATTCTTTACAGATCACCCCCTTTGCTGACTAACTAAAAACACACAGAGAATAGACATGCATATCACACACTTTCAAGGACCACAGACCCTAAACAGCTCCTGCAGAAGACACACACACACACAAAGTAAAACGGTTTTCGTACCGTTTGTGAATCTTCTCCTCTATCGATTTGGCACAGAACGCTCTGATCTCAAAGTCAACCCCACATGCCTAAAGAGGGAAAGGTGGAGGAAAGGAAAAGAGGAGAGACAGGGACATCAATTATAGAATAGGCATTATTAGTGTGATGTGGGTCTGAATTGTTGACTCTACAGGCATGAAAATTCCTACATTTAGATAGGAGTCATATATTATAATGTGTACTTTTGCATAAAGTGATGCTGAAGCTTCTGTACCTTCCCTGTGTCCTCTGGTCCTGGCTGTAAGGTGACTGAGCACGGCAGGTTCTGGGGAATCTGAGACAGACACAGTTGCCATATTGTTGGTATTATTTTACAGGCTCAAAGTATATGTGTGTGTGTCAGTCAGACCTGGGTTCATATACACGTGTATTTGATCATTTAAATACTTTTTTCTGTGTATTTGAGTATTTTCAAATAATGTGTCTAGAAACAACTACTTATATTCTAAGTATTTTCAAATACTCTGCTATAAGCGGCCTATTTGAAAGTATTTTCAAATACCCATTTCAAAAACTATTTTCAAATACCCAGATTAAATGCATGGGAGTGCATTTTAAAATACTTTCCAAGTGTATTTCCAAATACATTCCAATATTCAACACTATTTAAATACCCTAAATCATGGATGAGTAACTGGCTGCACGCAGGTCGCAGACCAATTCAAAATAAAATACTTTAAAAATAAATAAAAACATTGATAGTTAGAATAATAGAATACACAATGTGCAATTTTCGAAATTTGGTTGTACATCAGTCACTCATTTTTGGGGGATTTGTAAGTTAGTCTAGCGGCCAGCTATCTAAACTTGTAGTAAGCATGATCGAATTACTGACCAGCGTGAGGCCCATTGATCATCAGTTATCATTTAAAAACTGCAAACATTTGCCTCCACCCTATGGCAAAGTGTATAGCCTCCACCCTATGGCAAAGTGTATGTGGCCCCCACCCCTATCAACATTGCCCATCCCTGCCCTAAATAGTATTTGAACCCAGGTATGGTGCGTGTGGGTGTCTTCTTGACTCACAGTGAAGTAGAAGGGGTGTGCCTGCTGGCCCAGTTTCTTCAGTAGTCTCTCCTGCAGGCGGCTGTTGGCTTTGCGTTCCTCTGCGATGGGGGGGAAGGCCTGGAAGGTGGAGATGTACAGATCTTTCCGGAAAGACAGGCCCAGCACGTCCAGGTCCTCACGGCCGTAGCGGAACGCACACGTCAGGGTCACAAACACTGGGGAGGAGGGATTTGAAGAGGGTGATATCAAATGTCAAACAATTGAGGAGACAAAACAGTGTAGAGAACGAGGAAGACGTCATACCTTTCCTGTCTTTCAGATACTCAGGGTCCACTAGGATCACACCATCTGTAAGAAAGGAAAATGTAAAGAGGTGAGGTTTTGCTGAGACAATATTAATTGTTTGAAACACTATTTACAAACACAAGAATTTGGCCGTTTTAGGAGTGATCATCTGATTCCTCGCTCCCCCATTGCCGACCCCTCGTGACCCCGACTAGGGGGCGCGCCCCCAGTTTGGGAACCACTGCTCTAACCAGTAAATTAATTGATCATCCTACACCTACCGACTGGGTCCACCTGGTCAAGGTGATCCACAAAGTCTCTCTTTCCCAGGTATACTGTGACCTGCAGACAGGAGGGAAGTAGAGGTACTTAGACAAATATATCACAATGAATAACAAAGTCAAGCATCAAAGGATACAACTAAAAATGCGAGACTCATGTCCTTTACCTTGCAGTTGGGGCTTGACTTCTTAAAGACTCTGAGAAAGGATAAGGAAGATAGAAAGCGAGAAAGAGATTATCAAGCAGGAAGATCTAGTTTATAACAGGGGGTATTCAACTCTTAACCTAAGAGGTCCGGAGCCTGCTGGGTCTGTTCTACCTGATAACTAATTGCACCCACCTGGTGTCCCAGCTCCCTGATTAGAGGGGAACAATGAAACAAAGCAGTGGCACTGGCTTTGAGGTCCAGAGTTGAGTTTGAGGCCCCTATAAAGTACGGGGTGTGATTTTTACACCTCTGGGCCCAGTTTTTCCAAACTCTTTATCTGGATCAGAATGATCCGGACTCTAATCCTCTTTTTTGCTATTCAGGATCAGATCGATCTGGCTGTTGAGAAGGTTTTTCATTCTGATCCATATACCACAACATCAAGATAACAGAATCCGGATATGATTTTCAATGCTTTGAACAGTCCTACACCTTGCCATCTACTGGACAGGTTGTGATACTACTTCACGCTGTCATAAGGAAACAGAGATACATGAATAAAGGTATGTTGATTAAAATAGAGCCTGCATAAAAGTAAAAGTAAATGCGTGTGACACTTCAATATAACAACTGACCACAAACCTACACCGCGGCCAAATTAACAAAATTAACCTTTGGCTTTCAGATGTTTGAAAGTTCTTACTTTTTACCCCTTATCTCCCCAATTGGTAGTTACAGTCTTGTCCCATCGCTGTAACTGCCTTATGGACTCGGGAGAGGCGAAGGGCGAGAGTCATGCGTCCTCCGAAACACGACCCTGCCAAACTGACTCTTGACACACTGCTCGCTTAACTCAGAAGCCAGCCACACCAATGTGGTGGAGGAAACGCCTTATAACTTGCGACCGAAGTCAGTGTGCATGCGCCCAGCCCGCCACAAGGAGTCACTAGAGCGCGATGGGACAAGGACATCCCAGCCAGCCAAACCCTCTCCTAACCCGGATGACGCATGGGTCTCTCGGTAGCGGCCGGTTCCGACATAGCCTGGGATTGAACCCAGGTCTGTAGTGACTGCGATGCAGTGCCTTAGACCGCTGCGCCACTCAGGAGTCACAGGCACCATGTTCTAACCATTGGGAATGTGGCGAGGTGTAACACAGTGTGTGTGTAAGAGGAAAGAGGATATTAACTGGCAAGCATTGAACAACTATTGTCTCTGTCATAAATTAAAATATCTAGATAGAATATCTTTGCATCGAACCTCCCAGTTACTGCCACTGTCTGATAAGGACAAGTCAACAACTCATTGACAATATGGGAATGAAGGGGGACCACTGACTAGTCTATTTCTGAGCAAGACTAGGGGAGGAAGGTGAATGCTCCACTCTTTCCCACCAGTGATGAAGAACATAAGCACACTAGCAGCATAGGGTACTAAGTTTGACTTGTATATTATTTAACCTTAGTGAGTGTGTAGTGGACACAGAGCACGGTGCATTCTCTATATAGACAGCAAGGTTGCCTCCCACAATGTGCTTGATGTTCTGGCTTATAAATCTGTACGATACAATGTCAGTTTGAAATAGTGGAACTATACTGAACAAAAATATAAACAACATGCAAAAATGTCAAGGATTTTACTGAGTTACAGTTCATATGAGGAAATCAGTCAATTGAAATAAATTCATTAGGCCCTAAATCAATGGATTTTACATGACTGGGAATATAGATATGCATATGTTGTTCACAGACACCTAAAAAAAATGGCCTCAGTGGGCCTCATGGGTATATCTGTGCATTCAAATTGCCAACGATAAAATACAATTGTGTTCGTTGTCGGTAGCTTATGCCTGCCCATACCATAACCCCACCATGAGGCACTCATAATTTTGACATCAGTGATTAATTTGAGCCATATCCTGCCGGAACAGGACCTCTCCGTTTTGGACTGTTTCATTACAGAACATATGTACCGGATCCGGTACTTCTCGTGGAATTAAAAATAATTGTAACTTTTTGCAATGTAAAAATTAAAATAAACGCAATCTAAGTTCAATCGAGTTGCCTCTTCGTTAATTCCTCAACCCCGCCTCCCCTCATGCGTTCCGGTACCTCAGAGCTCCCCATGTCACCCCCATCGTGCGCTCACTTTTTGTTTCCGGCACCATACACGTGGTCTGCACTGCCAAATTCTCTAAAATGACATGGAGGCGGCTTATAGTAGAGAAATGCACATTCAATTATCTGGCAACCAGTCTGGTGGACATTCCTGTAGGCTATAGGGCGTAAGATCACCACACACACAGATGGCTATAGGGCGTAAGATCACCACACACAGATGGCTATAGGGTGTAAGATCACCACACACAGATGGCTACAGGGTGTAAGATCACCACACACACAGATGGCTATAGGGTGTAAGATCAGTAGAAAAATGCACATTAAATTATCTGGCAACCGCTCTGGTGGACATTCCTGTAGTTAGCATGCCAATTGCACACTCCCTCAAAACTTGAGACATCTGTGTGACAAAACTGCACATTTTAGAGTAGCCTTTTATTGTCCCCAGCACAAGGTACACCTGTTTAATGATCATGCTATTTAATCAGCTCCTTGATTTGCCACACCTGTCAAGTGGACGGATTATCTTGGCAAAGGAGAAATGGTCACTAACAGGGATGTTAACAAATTTGGGCACAGCATTTGAAAGAAATAAGTATTTTGTGCATTTGGAAAATTTCAGGGATCTTTTATTTCAGCTCATGAAACATGGGACAAAGACTTTAAATGTTGCGTTTATAGGTTTGTTCAGTGTACTTCACTGCCTTTTCCGCTCATTGCCCACATCCCCCGGATACAAATAGTAGCTAGCAAGCTAGGGTCTGGGTTTCTGAGACTACATGGTGCATATACCCTCAGCACAGGTCCAGGGTGAATGAGTCTTCTCTGCAAACACTCAGTTTGGATCTCCTTGGCCTAGAGCTCTGCCGTCTCTTCATTTACGAGCCAGTGGTATATTTCATACCTCACCACCAGATATCAGCCAAACCCGACCCCTCAAAAACGCCACAGGCCCACTACCTTCTGCCAGTGCTGCTGACGCTTCAGAGACCACAACACAAAAATCATCTATTAACCCGGACTTACTCAACCACAGGACCTTGACCCTAAACACAACCTGACCATTTATTTCAAACTATTGTGAATAAAGGGACTCTGCCCACAGCAGAATAACCAAGGAATTTCAACATCAAATCAATTAATGTCCATAGTGAATCATGCTGCACAACCATATTCTACATTATTTAGTCACTTGCAGAAGACACTGATCCAAAATAACCTAGTGGGGAAGTACAGTTGCTCAGAGTCAGACTGTACATACTGAGGCAGATGCAAGCAGCTGATTACCAAGAGCAAAATACTTTGAAGTGATCAAATGTGTCAGGCAGGCAAGTGTATGAATAGTTAGTTGCATGGTAAATTGCCCTGGCCTGATATGGACAGTGCACAGCAGCGGCTTTACAACATCATGCTATATACAGTAACCATCACGTGTATGGCACATGATATCAATAGCTGGACAGACGTGTGTGCTTGTTTGTTTACATTTCCATGCAGGATATTTATAAAATAACAATGTGGGCGATTATGCGTAAAACCTACGTCAAATATACGTCACTGATGAGGGCCAAATAATCATCAACATTCAACACTTGTGTCAAGCAAGAGAAACTACGGCTAATTATACGCTCGTTTACTCAAAACAGCATAGCTATCAATCATATGGTCAGCTCATTTATTCATTTTGAGCTAGCTTGTTGTTGGTGTGAGAGAACTTAACCCACACACCACGCTGGCCATCAAGGCTGACCCCACCCTGCAGCTAGCTGTTAGAACATGTTTGTTAAAACTACAAATATGATATCGCCATTAGTATGTACAAGGCATTCAAGGAAAGCGAAGTCTCCCGCGCGAACAATTCTAACTAGTTACCGCTGCTAACTAGCTAGGGAACACACGGGTCTACCTGTTTCTGTTTTGTATACTGTAATAAAAACACGGTCAACGAAATGTTACGAGTATAGGAGTTTTGTCTTAATAATCTAGCTACTCTCCAATGTTTCATTAAACAGCTAGGTCCTCTTCTTGCCTTAGTAAATACCAATATGATGTTGATGCATGTGGAGAAGGCTGAGTAGTCCAATGTCTCGCTAGTTAGCTCAAATGCTAGTGTAACTAGCTCGCTGTACCCTCGCCTCCACACAAGGCACCAGCAAATACGAGATTGCGGGGGAATTAATCCTTACCTGGTGCCGGCCTTATCCCCCATCTCCTCGACAGGCTTTCGGTAGATGGATGTATTTTTCGATTTTTTTTTCACTTAATTTTATGGTGTCTTTTCTTCCACCGTTGCAAGCTTATTTGCTCTCTAGCGCTAGCAATTTCGCTTCCGCAAAAGCAGGAACTCATCCGATCCGTGCAGCAATAAAGATGCGCTTTTGGGGAAGAGTACTGTAGCATTGCGCAATACCTACGCACTATCAGAAGGCGCTACGCCCAAATGGTAGTGCTTTTTGGGATGCAGCGTTCAGAGCATTGCAAACAGAATTGCAATGTGTAGAACAGAGCTCCCTTTTTTTTCTTCTTTTTTTTTTTACAATATAGTGAAACATGTCTGTTCTACATATGAACATTCTGGAAATAAGTTAAATGTAGATGACAACTATTACATCCTACATTCTAAACTTGATGCCCTCAATCTCACACAAATTATCAATGAACCTACCAGGTACAACCCCAAAACCGTAAACACGGACACCCTCATAGATATCATCCTAACCAACCTGCCCTCCAAATACACCTCTGCTGTCTTCAACCAGGATCTCAGCGATCATTGCCTCATTGCCTGCGTCCGTAATGGGTCTGTGGTCAAACGACCACCCCTCATCACTGTCAAATGCTCCCTAAAACACTTCAGCGAGCAGGCCTTTCTAATCGACCTGGCCAGGGTATCCTGGAAGGATATCGACCTCATTCCGTCAGTAGAGGATGCCTGGTTATTCTTTAAAAGTGCTTTCCTCACCATCTTAAATAAGCATTCCCTATTCAAAAAATTTAGAACCAGGAACAGATATAGCCCTTGGTTCACTCCAGACCTGACTGCCCTTGACCAGTACAAAAACACCCTGTGGCATACTGCATTAGCATCGAATATCCCCCGCAATATGCAACTTTCAGGGAAGTTAGGAACTAATATACACAGGCAGTTAAGAAAGCAAAGGCTAGATTTTTCAAACAGAAATTTGCATCCTGTAGCACACACTCCAAAAAGTTCTGGGACACTAAAGTCCATGGAGAATAAGAGCACCTCCTCCCAGCTGCCCACTGCACTGAGGCTAGGAAACACTGTCACCACCGATAAATCCACGATTACTGAGAATTTCAATAATAATTTTTCTACGGCTGGCCATGCTTTCCACCTGCCTACCCGTATCACGGTCAAGAGCCCTGCACCCTCCACAGCAACTTGCCCATGCCGCCCCCATTTTTCCTTCATCCAAATCCAGATAGTTGATGTTCTGAAAGAGCTGCAAAATCTGGACCCCTACAAATCAGCCGGGATAGACAATCTGGACCCTCTCTTTCTAAAATTATCCGCCCAAATTGTTGCAACCCCTATTACTAGCCTATTCAACCTCTCTTTCGTATCGTCTGAGATCCCCAAAGATTGGAAAGCTGCCACGGTCATCCCCCTCTTCAAAGGGGAGACACTCTAGACCCAAACTGCTACAGACCTATATCTATCCTACCCTACCTTTCTAAGGTCTTTGAAAGCCAAGTTAACAAACAGATCACAGACCATTTCGAATCCCACTGTACCTTCTCTGCTATGCAATCTGGTTTCCGAGCTGGTCATGGGTGCACTTCAGCCACGCTCACGGTCCTAAATGATATCATAACCGCCATCAATAAGAGACAATACTGTGCAGCTGTATTCATCGACCTGGCCAAGGATTTCCACTCTGTCAATCACCACATTCTTATCGGCAGACTCAACAACCTTGGTTTCTCAAGTGACTGTATCGCCTGGTTCACCAATTACTTCTCAGACAGAGTTCAGTGTGTCAAATTGGAGGGCCTGTTGTCCGGACCTCTGGCAGTCTCTATGGGGGTTCCACAGGGTTCAATCTTCGGGCCAACTTTTTTCTCTGTATACAACAGCGATGTCGCTCTTGCTGCTGGTGATTCCCTGATCCACCTCTACGCAGACAACACCATTCGGTATACTTCTGGCCCTTCTTTGGACACTGTGTTAACTAACCTCCAGACGAGCTTCAATGCCATACAACTCTCCTTCCATAGCCTCCAACTGCTCTTAAATGCAAGTAAAACTAAATGCATGCTCTTCAACCGATCGCTGCCCACACCTGCCTGCCCGTCACTACTCTGGACGGTTCTGACTTTCTGAATATGTGGACAACTACAAATGCCTAGGTGTCTGGTTAGACTGTAAACTCTCCTTCCAGACTCACATTAAGCATCTCCAATCCAAAATTAAATCTAGAATCGGCTTCCTATTTCACAACAAAGCATCCTTCACGCATGCTGCCAAACATGCCCCTGTAAAACTGACTATCCTACCGATCCTTGACTTCGGGGATGTCATTTACAAAATAGCCTTCAACACTCTACTCAGGAAATTGCATGCAGTCTATCACAGTGCCATCCGTTTTGTCACCATAGCCCCATACTACCCACCACTGCCACCTGTATGCTCTCGTTCGCTGGCCCTCACTTCATATCCATTGCCAAACCCACTGGCTCCAGGTCATCTATAAGTCTTTGCTAGGTAAAGCCCACCAAGCTCACTGGTCACCATAGCAGCACCCACTCATAGTATGCGCTCCAGCAGGTATATTTCACTGGTCACCCCCAAAGCCAATTCCTCCTTTGGCCGTTTCCTTCCAGTTCTCTGCTGCCAATGACTGGAACGAACTGCAAAAATCACTGAAGCTGGAGACTCATATCTCACTCACTAACTTTAAGCACCATCTGTCAGAGCAGCTCACAGATCACTGCACCTGTACATAGCCCATCTGTAAATAGCCCATCCAACTACCCCATCCCCATACTGTTATTTATTTATTTTATTTATTTAGCTCCTTTGCACCCCAGCATCTCTACTTGCACACTCATCTTCTGCACATCTATCACTCCAGTGTTTAATTGCTATATTGTAATTATTTTGCCACTATGGCCTATTTATTGCCTTACCTCCATTATCCTACCTCATTTGCACACACTGTATATAGACTTTTTCTATTGTATTATTGACTGTACGTTTGTTTATTCCATGTGTAACTCTGTGTTGTTGTTTGTGTTCCACTGCTTTGCTTTATCCTGGCCAGGTTGCAGTTGTAAATGAGAACTTGTTCTCAACTGGCCTACCTGGTTAAATAAAGGTTCAATAAAATACATTTAAAAAACAGGAAGGGTGCTGAAAGTTTCTATGCACATTCATAGATTTTCCTGAATAGTTTCCCATATGACATAATATAATGTAGGTGTAGCTTTTTTGGTGTAGTAGATGCATTTCTATTGGGTCACTCCAATACACAGAATTAACATGTCAAACAAAAGTCCCTTGACTTTATCAGGCAGTCAAGACCAGGGTTCACATCCATATTGAGAGTAGACCAGATTCTGAGTGATCAATGGTGTGTCTGTGTGCACTGCATGTCCGCATCAGATACGGATGGTACACGAGTCTGAAGGGGACAGGCAGAGGAATCTAATTTGCAGGCCTGGGCAGGTGTACTTCGAAAGCTTAAAGCTCAGACTGACCGGTCCTACTTCCTGTAATGTGGCAGAGCTAAGGCCAGGGACCTCCAGCTGAATGTACAGGGAGAGAGAAAGTGCACGGCATGTTGGTCAATGCTATGCATAGTTGTCTATCTATTACATGTCTATTACGGTCAAATAGTGTACCTTGAACTACAGGATTATTTTGTACTTGCTAAGTTTTCACTGAAGTATGTTCATTCATATAATGCTGTCTGCAGATGCCTCATTGCTCTAAGTGACCTGCAAATGGCTCATGGATTTTGAGAACCTGGTCTATAGCTAACGATCTGATCTACAATCTATCTGATCTATAGCAAACAAGTGTGCAGAGATGTGATTCTTCCTCAATGATAAGACATTCCTGATTTCCTGACATCAGCATCACCGAAACTGACCTATTTTACCCTCACATTACCAGACCTGCTATCTGCTGATAATGTTTAGTCACCTTGAACAGGGCGGAGAGCTGGGCGCCCCCCAGGGAAGCGAGGGATCTCCCAGTGGACAGCCTCGTTTTTTGGCTTCAGTTCAGCACTCTGGTCCGGACTGCTCAACTCCTGAGAGAAACTGGAAAACAACAAGGGTGAGAAGAGATGGAGAGAGCGAGGAGGGGGAGGTTGTTACGTACTGAGAGGGTACACATGGTGAGAGACCGAGAGAAGGATGGAAGGAACATGAGATAGAGAAATTAGTTTCTCCGCACCTAAGCGAGCCCTTGGGGACCGGTATTGTAATGGAAACATTAATAGCAGCGCTGTAAGAGAGAATAGATTGCTTAATTGACAGATAGCGACCTAGGTTGCAGCCCAATCAGAAAAGGCAAGGACAATCACACTGACAGACTACATTGAACTATTATAAAGTACTCATAAAGCATTATCAAGTGTTCAATGACTACCACATATGCTACATGCAAGCTCTACATTCTCAACATAATGTACATGCATATCAGCATTCCCTGTTATTAGAGAACTGACCTCTTTGGGGGCAGGTCACACCGCAGCTTCAAGTACAAGTTCATCATTAACCTACGAAAAGAGCAATTGTGTGTTGAGGGTGGTGGTTAGGATGTTTAAAAACTTGATTTCCTAACACTCAAGTTAGTAAAATGGGGAAGTTAAAATGACAGTTTTCATCATGAGTAAGAAGAAGTGAAATGTGTGTGTTCTATATATTTTGAGATGGTTCTAATAAAGGGTTCTCTACCCAAAAGGAATGAACCACTGTCCCTCTCTATAGTAGGGAAAAGTGAGCAGGTCATCACACAAGTGGTATTGCATCACTGTTTGCTTGAGAGCGAAAAAGTGTGTGTGAAAAACATTGAGGGAGAATACATTTGTATATGTAACAGAGAGATACAAGTCTTGGTGTACAGTCGTGGCCAAAAGTTTTGAGAATGACACAAATATACATTTTCACAAAGTCTGCTGCCTCAGTTTGTATGATGGCAATTTGCATATACTCCAGAATGTTATGAAGAGTGATCAGATGAAGTCCCCCTTTGCCATGCTAATGAACTGAATCCCCCCAAAACATTTCCACTGCATTTCAGCCCTGCCACAAAAGGACCAGCCGACATCATGTCAGTGGTTCTCTCGTTAACACAGGTGTGAGTGATGACGAGATGGCGCCGACAGAGATGGCCGCCTCGCTTCGCGTTCCTAGGAAACTATGCAGTTTTTTGTTTTTTTTACGTGTTATTTCTTACATTAGTACCCCAGGTCATCTTAGGTTTCATTACATACAGTCGAGAAGAACTACTGAATATAAGATCAGCGTCAACTCACCATCAGTACGACCAAGAATATGTTTTCCGCGACGCGGATCCTGTGTTCTGCCTTACAAACAGGACAACGGAATGGATCGCATGCAGCGACCCAAGAAAACGACTCAGAAAAAGAGGGAAACGTAGCGGTCTTCTGGTCAGACTCCGGACAAGGGCACATCGCGCACCACTCCCCAGCATTCTTCTTGCCAATGTCCAGTCTCTTGACAACAAGGTTGATGAAATCCGAGCAAGGGTAGCATTCCAGAGGGACATCAGAGACTGCAACGTTCTCTGCTTCACGGAAACATGGCTTACTGGGAAGACGCTATCCGATGCAGTGCAGCCAACGGGTTTCTCCACGCATCGCGCCGACAGAAACAAACATCTTTCTGGTAAGAAGAGTGGCGGGGGCGTATGCCTCATGACTAACGAGACATGGTGTGATGAAGGAAACATACAGGAACTCAAATCCTTCTGTTCACCTGATTTAGAATTCCTCACAATCAAATGTAGACCGCATTATCTTCCAAGAGAATTCTCTTCGATTATAATCACAGCCGTATATATCCCCCAAGCAGACACATCGATGGCTCTGAACGAACTTTATTTAACTCTTTGCAAACTGGAAACCATTTATCCGGAGGCTGCATTCATTGTAGCTGGGGATTTTAACAAAGCTAATCTGAAAACAAGACTCCCTAAATTTTATCAGCATATCGATTGCGCAACCAGGGGTGGTAAAACCTTGGATCATTGTTACTCTAACTTCCGCGACGCATATAAGGCCCTGCCCCGCCCCCTTTCGGAAAAGCTGACCACGACTCCATTTTGTTGATCCCTGCCTACAGGCAGAAACTTAAACAAGAGGCTCCCACGCTGAGGTCTGTCCAACGCTGGTCAGACCAAGCTGACTCCACACTCCAAGACTGCTTCCATCACGTGGACTGGGACATGTTTCGTATTGCGTCAGATAAAAATATTGACGAATACGCTGATTCGGTGTGCGAGTTCATTAGAATGTGCGTTGAAGATGTCGTTCCCATAGCAACGATAAAAACATTCCCTAACCAGAAACCGTGGATTGATGGCAGCATTCGCGTGAAACTGAAAGCGCGAACCACTGCTTTTAATCAGGGCAAGGTGTCTGGCAACATGACCGAATACAAACAGTGCAGCTATTCCCTCCGCAAGGCTATTAAACAAGCTAAGCGTCAGTACAGAGACAAAGTAGAATCTCAATTCAACGGCTCAGACACAAGAGGCATGTGGCAGGGTCTACAGTCAATCACGGACTACAAGAAGAAACCCAGCCCAGTCACGGACCAGGATGTCTTGCTCCCAGGCAGACTAAATAACTTTTTGCCCGCTTTGAGGACAATACAGTGCCACTGACACGGCCTGCAACGAAAACATGCGGTCTCTCCTTCACTGCAGCCGAGGTGAGTAAGACATTTAAACGTGTTAACCCTCGCAAGGCTGCAGGCCCAGACGGCATCCCCAGCCGCGCCCTCAGAGCATGCGCAGACCAGCTGGCCGGTGTGTTTACGGACATATTCAATCAATCCCTATACCAGTCTGCTGTTCCCACATGCTTCAAGAGGGCCACCATTGTTCCTGTTCCCAAGAAAGCTAAGGTAACTGAGCTAAACGACTACCGCCCGTAGCACTCACTTCCGTCATCATTGAAGTGCTTTGAGAGACTAGTCAAGGACCATATCACCTCCACCCTACCTGACACCCTAGACCCACTCCAATTTGCTTACCGCCCAAATAGGTCCACAGACGATGCAATCTCAACCACACTGCACACTGCCCTAACCCACCTGGACAAGAGGAATACCTATGTGAGAATGCTGTTCATCGACTACAGCTCGGCATTCAACACCATAGTACCCTCCAAGCTCGTCATCAAGCTCGAGACCCTGGGTCTCGACCCCGCCCTGTGCAACTGGTTACTGGACTTCCTGACGGGCCGCCCCAGGTGGTGAGGGTAGGCAACAACATCTCCTCCCCGCTGATCCTCAACACGGGGCCCCACAAGGGTGCGTTCTGAGCCCTCTCCTGTACTCCCTGTTCACCCACGACTGTGTGGCCACGCACGCCTCCAACTCAATCATCAAGTTTGCGGACGACACAACAGTGGTAGGCTTGATTACCAACAACGACGAGACGGCCTACAGGGAGGAGGTGAGGGCCCTCGGAGTGTGGTGTCAGGAAAATAACCTCACACTCAACGTCAACAAAACTAAGGAGATGATTGTGGACTTCAGGAAACAGCAGAGGGAACACCCCCCTATCCACATTGATGGAACAGTAGTGGAGAGGGTAGCAAGTTTTAAGTTCCTCGGCATACACATCACAGACAAACTGAATTGGTCCACTCACACTGACAGCGTCGTGAAGAAGGCGCAGCAGCGCCTCTTCAACCTCAGGAGGCTGAAGAAATTTGGCTTGTCACCAAAAGCACTCACAAACTTCTACAGATGCACAATCGAGAGCATCCTGGCGGGCTGTATCACCGCCTGGTACGGCAACTGCTCCGCCCTCAACCGTAAGGCTCTCCAGAGGGTAGTGAGGTCTGCACAACGCATCACCGGGGGCAAACTACCTGCCCTCCAGGACACCTACACCACCCGATGTTACAGGAAGGCCATAAAGATAATCAAGGACATCAACCACCCGAACCACTGCCTGTTCACCCCGCTATCATCCAGAAGGCGAGGTCAGTACTGGTGCATCAAAGCTGGGACCGAGAGACTGAAAAACAGCTTCTATCTCAAGGCCATCAGACTGTTAAACAGCCACCACTAACATTGAGTGGCTGCTGCCAACACACTGTCATTGACACTGACCCAACTCCAGCCACTTTAATAATGGGAATTGATGGGAAATGATGTAAATATATCACTAGCCACTTTAAACAATGCTACCTTATATAATGTTACTTACCCTACATTATTCATCTCATATGCATACGTATATACTGTACTCTACATCATCGACTGCATCCTTATGTAATACATGTATCACTAGCCACTTTAACTATGCCACTTTGTTTACTTTGTCTACATACTCATCTCATATGTATATACTGTACTCGATACCATCTACTGTATGCTGCTCTGTACCATCACTCATTCATATATCCTTATGTACATATTCTTTATCCCCTTACACTGTGTATAAGACAGTAGTTTTGAAATTGTTAGTTAGATTACTTGTTGGTTATCACTGCATTGTCGGAACTAGAAGCACAAGCATTTCGCTACACTCGCATTAACATCTGCTAACCATGTGTATGTGACAAATAAAATTTGATTTGATTTGATTTGATTTGACAAGGCTGGAGATCACTCTGTCATGCTGATTGAGTTTGAATAACAGACTGGAAGCTTCAAAATGAGGGTGGTGCTTGGAATCATTGTTCTTCCTCTGTCAACCATGATTACCTGCAAGGAAACACGTGCCGTCATCATTGCTTTGCACAAAAAGGGCTTCACAGGCAAGGATATTGCTGTCAGTAAGATTGCACCTAAATCAACCATTTGTCAGATCATCAAGAACTTCAAGGAGAGCAGTTCAATTGTTGTGAAGAAGGCTTCAGGGCGCCCAAGAAAGTCAAGTGCCAGGACCGTCTCCTAAAGTTGATTCAGCTGCGGGATCGGGGCACCACCGGTACAGAGCTTGCTCAGGAATGGCAGCAGGCAGGTGTGAGTGCATCTGCACGCACAGTGAGGCGAACACTTTTGGAGGATGCCCTGGTGCCAAGAAGGGCAGCAAAGAAGCCACTTCTCTCCAGGAAAAACATCAGGGACAGACTGATATTCTGCAAAAGGTACAGTAATTGGACTGCTGAGGACTGGGGTAAAAATCATTTTCTCTGATGAATCCCCTTTCCGATTGTTTGGGGCATCCGGAAAGAAGCTTGTCCGGAGAAGAAAAGGTGAGCGCTACCATCAGTCCTGTGTCATACCAACAGTAAAGCATCCTGAGACCATTCATGTGTGGGGTTGCTTCTCAGCCAAGGGAGTGGGCTCACTCACAATTTTGCCTAAGAACACAGCCATGAATAAAGAATGGTACCAACACATCCTCCGAGAGCAACTTCTCCCAACCATCCAGGAACAGTTTGGTGACAAACAATGCCTTTTCCAGCATGATGGAGCACCTTGCCATAAGGCAAAAGTGATAACTAAGCGGCTCAGGGAATAAAACATCGATATTTTGGGTCCATGGCCAGGAAACTCCCCAGACCTTAATCCCATTGAGAACCTGTGGTCAATCATCAAGAGGCGGGGTGGACAAACAAAATCCCACAAATTCTGACAAACTCCAGGCATTGATTATGCACGAATGGGCTGCCATCAGTCAGGATGTGGCCCAGAAGTTAATTGACAGCAGGGCGGATTGCAGAGGTCTTGAAAAAGAAGGGTCAACACTGCAAATATTGACTCTTTGCATCAACTTCATGTAATTGTCAATAAAAGTCTTTGACACTTATGAAATGCTTGTAATATACTTCAGTATTCCATGGTAACATCGGACAAAAATATCTAAAGAATCAGCAAAATTTGTGGTAATTAATATTTGAGTCATTCTCAAAACTTTTGGCCACGACTGTAGTGTGTGTGTGTGTATGTGTGTGTGTGTGTGTGTGTGAGTGAGTGAGTGATTGAATTCCATGAGCACCTCTCCTTGGCTGGGACACACTTTCTGGATTCTGTAGGTAGGAGCTGTTTGAAGTTTGGAGTTTTGGCCTGTCTGGTGACATCCCCAAGCGGTAAATTACCAATAAGACCAATAAGAAAGAGTTCCAAATCTCTCTGCCAATAACAGCTAGTTTTCCGTTTCACCCCTCCCCACTCTGACCACTGATAGACAGTCCTAGCAAAATTAACTACATAGACGTCCAGAGGCCCATTATCAGCAACCATCCCTCCTGTGTTCCAATGGCACGTAGTGTTAGCTAATCCAAATGTATCATTTTTAAAGGCTAATTTGATCATGATAAAACCCTTTCGCAATTAATTTAGCACAGCTGAAAACTTTTGTTCTGATTAAAGAAGCAATAAAACTAGCCTTCTTTAGACTAGTTGTGTATCTGGAGCATCAGCATTTGCGGGTTCGATAACAGGCTCAAAATGGCCAGAAACAAAGAGCTTTCTTCTGAAACTCGTCAGTCTAATCTTGTTCTGAGAAATGAAGGCTATTCCATGAAACTGAAGATCTCGTGCAACGCTGTGTACTACTGCCTTCACAGAACAGCGCAAACTGCCTTTAACCAGAATTGAAAGAGGAGTGAGAGGACCTGGTGCACAACTGAGCAAGAGGACAAGTACATTAGAGTGTCTAGTTTGAGAAACAGACGCCTCCCAAGTCCTCAACTCGCAGGTTCATTAAATAGTACCCCACAAAACACCAGTCTCAACTTCAACATTGAAGAGGCAACTCCAGGATGCTGGCCTTCTAGGCAGAGTTGCAAAGAAAAAGCCATATCTCAGACTGGCCAATAAAAAGAAAAGATTAAGATGGGCAAAACAACACAGACAATGGACAGAGGAAGATGGGGGAAAAAAGTGTTATGGAAAGTTTGAGGTGTTCGGATCACAAAGAAGAATATTCGTGAGATGCAAAAAAAATGAAAAGATGCTAGAGGAGTGCTTGACGCCATCTGTCAAGCATGGTGGAGGCAATATGATGGTCTGGGGGTGCTTTGGTGGTGGTAAAATGGGAGATTTGTACAGGGTAAAAGGGATCTTGAAGAAGGAAGGCTATCACTCTATTTTGCAACCCCATGCCATACCCTGTGGGCGGAGCTTAATTGGAGCCAATTTCCTCCTACAACAAGACAATGACCCAAAGCACAGCTCCAAACAATGCAAGAACGATTTAGGGAAGAAGCAACAGCTGGTATTCTGTCTATAATGGAGTGGCCAGCACAGTCACCGGATCTCAACCCTTTTGAGTTGTGGGAGCATCTTGGCCGTATGGTACGTAAAGTGCCAATCAAGTCAATCCAACTTGTGTCAGGTGCTTCAGGAAGCATGGGGTGAAATCTCTTCAGATTACCTCAACAAATTGACAACTAGAATGCCAAAGGTCTGCAAGGCTGTAGTGGAAGGAGCAATCACTGCAAGGCTGTAGTGGAAGGAGCAATCACTGCAAGGCTGTAGTGGAAGGAGCAATCACTGCAAGGCTGTAGTGGAAGGAGCAATCACTGCAAGGCTGTAGTGGAAGGAGCAATCACTGCAAGGCTGTAGTGGAAGGAGCAATCACTGCAAGGCTGTAGTGGAAGCAGCAATCACTGCAAGGCTGTCGTGGAAGGAGCAATAACTGCAAGGCTGTAGTGGAAGGAGCAATCACTGCAAGGCTGTAGTGGAAGGAGCAATCACTGCAAGGCTGTAGTGGAAGGAGCAATCACTGCAAGGCTGTAGTGGAAGGAGCAATCACTGCAAAGCTGTAGTGGAAGGAGCAATCACTGCAAGGCTGTAGTGATTGCTGCAAATGGAGAATTGTTTGATGAAAGCAAAGTTTGAAGGACACAATTATTACTTCAATTAAAAATCATTATTTATAACCTTGTCAACGTCTTGACTATATTTTATATTCATTTTGCAACTCATTTCATGTATGTTTTCATGGAACACAAGGGCATTTCTATGTGACCCCAAATTTTTGAAAGGTAGTGTATATACTGTATACACTACCGTTCCGGACTACAACATTTCTCGTCCTAATATTTCTATATTTCTTAATTCCACTATGTTACTTTTTGGATTTGTGTGTATTGTTAGATATCACTGCACTGTTGGAGCTAGGAACACATGCATTTCGCTACACCAGCAATAACATCTGCTAAATGTGTGTCTGCGATCAATAAAAAGTGATTTGGCACCAATGACTACAGACATCCTTTCAATCACATTCACAAATATCTTGTTTTTGCCTCCCTGAAGACAGAAGGGAAAATACAGAGTTTTGAATACATACATACATACATACATACATACATACATACATACATACATACATACATACATACATACATACATACATACATACATACATACATACAGTTGAAGTTGGAAGTTTACATACACCTTAGCAAAATACATTTAAACTCAGTTTTTCACAATTCCTGACATTTAATCCTAGTAAAGATTCTCTGTCTTAGGTCAGTTAGGATCACCACTTTATTTTTTAAGAATGTGAAATGTCAGAATAATAGTAGAGATAATGATTTATTTCAGCTTTCATTTATTTCATCACATACCCAGTGGGTCAGAAGTTTTCAAACACTCAATTAGTATTTGGTAGCATTGCCTTTATATTGTTTAACTTGGGTCAAATATTTCAGGTAGCCTTCCACAAGCTTCCCACAATAAGATGGGTGAATTTTGGCCCATTCCTCCCGACAGAGCTGGTGTAACTGAGTAAAGTTTGTAGGCCTCCTTGCTCGCACAGGCTTTTTCAGATCTGCCCACACATTTTCTATAGGATTGAGGTCAGGGCTTTGTGATGGCCGCTCCAATACCTTGACCTTATTGTCCTTAGGCCATTTTGCCACAACTGTGGAAGTATGCTTGGGGTCATTGTCCCTGTGGAAGACCCATTTGCGACCAAGCTTTAACTTCCTGACTGATGTCTTGAGATGTTGGTTCAATATATCCACATAATTTTCCTGCCTCATGAAGCCATCTATTTTGTGAAGTGCACCAGTCCGTCCTGTAGCAAAGCACCCCCACAACATGATGCTGCCACCCCCGTGCTTCACGGTTGGTATGGTGTTCTTCGGCTTGCGAGCTTCCCCCGGCTGGTGCGTTTGCACACACACGACTGGCTGTTTGACCTGTCTGAAAACAGCTTGTACTTTAGCTTTGTCTATAAAAAATGATCTTATCTGTATGCAATTGAACAAGTCACAGGAATCACGTGATGTTTCGTCATCATCCTTGTTGACATGGGCAGATTACTTGAAAAATGTACTCGCCCAATACGTAAGCCTAATAATACATTCAGAATAAATTACAAATGTAACATAGATGTCACAAGGGGGCAGTGGAGTGGTTTCTCTTAGTTAGACAATCTTGTCCACAAGTAAACCTTCCACAGACAAATGCCTGGATAAATAGATTCAGTTTTGGCCAAATATAGCAACACTTTGCTGTCAACCAACCAATCTCTAACAGAATGCAATTCCTTACTCGAGGTCTCCTCTATATAAGCAGTACCCTTCCCTGATAGGGCTGAGTCATCAGCATAAAGCATGAGTTTGCACTTTATTGCAGATGGCATATCATTGACATACAGTATATAAGGAATAAGAGTGGCCCTAAGATTGATCCATGCGGTACGCCACAGGATATTTATTATAACATTAATAACATTACATCCTTGTGTTCTGTTAGTCAGGTAAGACCTAAACCAATCCATTGCTATATCATTTAGACCTATGCATTTCAGTTTCATCAGAAGAATGTCATTGTCCAGTGTCAAACGCTTTTTGCAGGTCTAACATGACCATACCTGTATTGTTCCCCTTCTCACTTTCCTGCTTGATGTGCTCAAAAAGGTGTATAATGTAAGTATCAGTCTCCGTAGTTTATGCTTGAGAAGGTATACTTAAAGTTGATAAAACACTAATCTCAGTCTCAACAACTTTAGATAAGGTGCTGAGGAGTGACACAGGCCTGTAGGAGGAGGATACAGTCTTTGTAGATGAGGTCATCTCCTTCGGAGGAAAAGATGAACACCTGGGATTTCATCTTCCTGGAGAACAATAATAAGAAAACAATGCATGTTAATTTTAATGGGTAACATCAACCTAGATCCAATTTAGCTGCTTTTTGCAATGCTAGTATTTACACACTAGCATTGCTGGGAATAAGCTTGAAAAAAAACTGAATAGTCCGCCGGAAGTTACATCAAATACAATTTCAACTTAATCTGTCGATTTTCGTTAGGCTTGGTCCTTTTGCAGGGGGAAATTTGAGATAAAAAAAAATAGATATACTAGATTGTGTAATTAAACAGCATTTCCAAACGTTGGTCTGTTGTAGACCCATGCAGTACCTCAGCAAGGTCAGTTCCTATTTGCTTACCTCATGTCAAAATACAATTCCCCAACAAGTTATTTTTTTCAGGTATTGTGCACGTGTGGGACTTTTATTTTGACATGAGGTAAATGGAGAGGAATTGGGTCTACAACAGACACGCGTTTGGAAAGTCTTTAATTTATTTTCTATTACAATTTTTTCTTTCTTCGAGTAAATTGAAATTGAATTGTATTTAACTTCTGGCTTCCGTAGGACATTTTTTTTTTGTAAACTATTTCCTATCAACGCTAGTGTAAATACTAGCGTTGCTAAATGCAGCAAGGTCCAATAGTATAAAGAGCTTGACATCAACTAAACTACTGTGTCCTCAGACTGTCAAAGATCAGCATTTCCAATGGTTGTGATTCACAATGATTGAGATTAATGTACCAGCAGCCAAAGAACAACCTACTCACTTGACTTGGCTAGAATGTGACTCCTAGTCTTCGACGTTACCACATTACAGTAGCTAACTGTAAATTCAAATGTCATGATTTAGTATGGAGTGGAACTTTGCTTTCCTACAGGATGCTTGCTTACTTAATAATACAAAACAAAATCCCTTTATATTTTTTAATTTTTAAAATTAAACAGTAACATGCAAAACACAAAAACAGAACAGCCAGAGGGATTCCACAAAGAAATAGAAAGAAAAAAATAATAATACAAATCCACATTATATCAATTCAAATACAGACATGTAGTGAGTGAATCATTTAAAAAAAAAAAAAATGTGTATACGTTTTAATGATTCTAAATAGTTTTCCAAATCAGATAAAAAATAAAGGGACCTTTTCTTCATAAATGTTGATTTGTGTATTCTAATGAAATAAAGAGATTTGACGCACTCAAGTTCAATTGTGGAATCAGTGTAGTAAAATAATGTCAAACTTAGATTTTCTTTTGCCAAGATATAGTTGTACATCAGTCCAGAACACTTTAATATGTAAACAATGACAGAATAAGTGTTCAATAGATTCTCGTTCAGAAAAACTGCATTCACTGGTAACTTCAGCTTTATATTTAGAAATCAAGCTATTACACAGATAGAATATATGGGTAATCTTAAAGGAGATCTTCTTTCCCTTATTGGTACACCATAAATGTGTGTGGCATGAGCCAAGCACAGCATCAGTTTACATCAAACGATAATGGGTGGGAATAGACTTCCTGAAGAAAATATTCCTTAAACGATTGTTTAATTTCTTATCTAGTAAACCCATGCCATTCACCTGGATATTGCTTACAATAGGAGATATTCCAAAATATGCATTATTCTGAAGTAAAGATTTTATCCCACTAGGTATAGCTTTTATAACAGTGTCATATTTCGTGCTTGAAACCTCAAAGTTGTATCTTTCCATAAATTCTCTCAGCGTAAAAAGATTCCCACTAATACTAACTGATTGGCTGACAAGGACATTGTTTTTCGAGAACCAGTTACGGTAAAATAACATCTTGTTTCTATGTAATATCGTCCCATTATTCTATATCAAACATTGGAGGTAAAAAGTTGTTTATTAAACAGCAAAGCCCAGCATATTAAAGCCTGCTTGTCAAAAGCCGACAATTTCACAGGAAGTTAACCCACAATATAGGGACATTGTAGTAAAAAATTAAGCCCTACGAGCTTCTGAAGAACAAAATGATGTATAATATTCTATTCAAGCAAGACTTGAATGGAATAATTAAGGCTATAATTTTGTATTCGTTATTTAGGAGTGGGATTGGACGCCAATTATCAATATTTAAGAGATCCTTGTGTGGTTTAGGCATAAGAGTACTAACCCCTTGCTTCAGAGAGGCAGGTAGTTCGCCCTTCTTTTTAGCCTCCTTAAAGGTTTCAAGTAAAAATTGTGCTATTTCTTCAGAGGTTTTTGTCAAATTCAGAGGTTAATCCATCACATCCTGGAGATTTTTAATTTTTTAATTGAGCAGCTGTCACAGCCGTGGAAAGAACTGGACCAAGGTGTAGCGTGGTAAGCGTACATTTATTTAAATTTATTTAAGATAAACGTCGCCATGAAACCGACCATGAAGCTCAACAGGGCTAAATGCCACAAACAAAGTTAACTACCCACAATCACAGGGGGGCAAAAGGGCTGCCTAAGTATGGTTCCCAATCAGAGACAACGATAGACAGCTGTCCCTGATTGAGAACCATACCCGGCCAAAACAAACAAATACAAAACATAGAAAATAGAACATAGAATGCCCACCCCACATCACACCCTGACCTAACCAAATAGAGAATTTAATTATTCACTAAGCAGTTAACATTCTCTTTAGAATCAAGGCAATCCTTAGAGTCACTAAAATTGTTATCTAAGGAGTAAAGATTCTCATAAAACTTAGTGTTAAAGTCTGATTACAACTCTCCATTCTCAGTGGTAAAAAAGTATCTACTGTTCTTTTCGCCTTTTTCAAACCATTGTTTTCTGGATCTTATGAAGGATCCTCTAGCCTTTTCCTCATAAAATGTATCTAGTTGATTCTGTGAATCCTTCAATTTAGCTTTCTCATTAAGATCAAGATGCCCAATCTCTGTGATATCCGCAACTGTCTTAGAGAGTTCAGCTACCTCACATTTCCTTCTTAAAGCAAGCCGTTTTCCACAAGTAATACAGGCTGAGCGGATTTGAAATTTCAGCAGTTCCCAATATTTCCCATATTCTGCATTAGATGTAGATAGATTCCAGTAAACAGAAATTAGATTCTTAATCACATTTTCTAAATCATCATGCAATAGCAATGAGTTGTTTAATTTCCAATAACCACCAGAGTATTTTTTTATCATCATTACTGCACATTCTGAAAGTCAGCCATATGACTTTATGATCCGTTAGGACTGCAGGCAGTATTTTTTACCTCTACAGTGTTGGGCTCAAGACTAGAGGTTATCACCTACAAGTCAATTCTTGATTGTAGTGAACGATCTCTATTACTCCATGTGTATTGTTTCTCTCCAGGGTTTTTAACTCTCCATATGTCAATTAAGTCCAGGCTTTGGCAATCAATATGTAAATAGGTAGAGGTCATTTGTACACACACACACACACACACACACACACACACACACACACACACACACACACACACACACACACACACACACACACACACACACACACACACACACACATCAATTCTTCTTTGATGATTGTTGAAGGCCAGCTAAATTAACCTCAAGTTTCACAGCGCCACCTAGTGAGATTATTTAATTCATTGCACTTGGAAATTCACCATATTTTTGCAACATAGAATAGCTTTATATTTTATAAGAGCAATGTATTCACAGTACATGTGTAGTTTTCATTTCAAGAAGCCACTGCTCCAAAACCGCCATGAAAAAGCCAGACTACGGTTTTCAACTGCACATGGGGACAAAGATCATACTTTTTGGAGAAATGTCCTCTGGTCTTATGAAACAAAAATAGAACTGTTTGGCCATTATGACCATTGTTATATTTGGAGGAAAAAGGGGGAGGCTTGCAAGCCAAAAAACACCAGCCCAACCATGAATCACGGGGGTGGCAGCATCATGTTGTGTGTGTGCTTTGCTGCAGGAGGGACTGGTGCACTTCACAAAATAGAATGCATCATGAGGCAGGAAAATTATGTGGATATATTGAAGCAACATCTCAAGACATCAGTCAGGAAGTTAAAGCTTGGTCGCAAATGGGTCTTCCACATGGAAAATGACCTCAAGCATATGTCCAAATTTGTGGCAAAATGGCTTAAGGACATCAAAGTCAAGGTATTGGAGTGGCCATCACAAAGCCCTGACCTCAATCCTATAGAAAATGTGTGAGCAGATCTGAAAAAGCATGTGTGAGGAAGGAGGCCTACAAACCTGACTTAGTTATATCAGCTCTGTCAGGAGGAATGGGCCAAAATTCACCCAGCTTATTGTGGGACGCTTGTGGAAGGCTACCCGAAATGTTTGACCCAAGTTAAACAATTTAAAGGAAATGCTACCACATACTAATTGAGTGCATGTAAACTTCTGTGAAACTTCTGTGATGAAATAAATAAAGGCTTAAATAAATAATTCTCTCTACTATTATTCTGACATGACACATTCTTAAAATAAAGTGGTGATCCTAACTGACCTAAGACAGGTCATTTTTACTCTGACTAAATGTCAGGAATTGTGAAAAACTGAGTTTAAATGTATTTTGCTAAGGTGTATGTAAACTTCCGACTTCAACTGTAGGTTGGGAAGGAGTTAGGCAAAAAAATAAATAAAGTGGAACATATTAAGAGTAAATATGGAATGCTACAGAAGGAAATTGAACATGATGAGAATGAGGGTAAATTAACTGCAGTGGCAGGTGCAGTGAAGCTAAGTTTGATCCTCATCCCAATAGTGATAAAGGTGATTTTTGGCCCAGTGGGAGTGAGATATTTGAAAAGAATGGACCCTTGCCTACTGGCTTATCCATATGTGTTGTCAGGTTGGGTGGAGAAGAGATTGGGGAATGTTGGGTCGGTAAAAGTAACTCCAAGTGGAGTTGTGTTGATTTTTTGTGTTTCTGTCATCCAGAGGGAGCGTGTGCTTCGACCACGTGACTGGGGACAAGAACTGTGACTTGCTTTCCTCTCTGGAGCAGGGCGCTGTTGAATGGAGTGATAACTGGAGTGGCGTTAAGTGTTGAGGATGGTCAACTGAAGTTGAAGATTCCCGGTGTCTGTGACCTCCGTCGTTTGGTGCAACACAGACCTGCTGAAGAGCTTGGTGAATCAGATAAGACACTGTCTGCACTACTGAGTTTTAATGCAGAGTCTTGTTAGAATGATGAAGTCAAGTTAGAATGTGTCAATTTTCCCATGAGAGCTTTTGTCCCGAACCCATTATGGTGTTTTAGGTGTCAAGCATATGGTCATGTGGCAGCAATGTGTGGGAGGGAGATTCCTAGATGTGAGAAGCATGCAGGAGGACATGATACAAAGGAATGTGTAGTATCCGTGGAAAAAGTTGTGTGTGTAAACTGTAGGGGTACCCATGGTGCTGGAGATCAGAGGTGTCCGGTGAGAGAAAGGCAGGCGGTGTTATATGCTGAAGAGAGCCCCAGGACAGCAACACAATTAGACCCAACCAAATCATGAGAAAACAAAAATATAATTACTTGACACATTGGAAAGAATTAACAAGAACAGAGCAAACTAGAATGCTATTTGACCAAAACAGAGAGTACACAGTGGCAGAATACCTGACCACTGTGACTGACCCAAACTTAAGGAAAGTGACTACGTACAGACTCAGTGAGCATAACCTTGCTATTGAGAAAAGCCACCGTGGGCAGATCTGGCTCTCAAAAGAGTCAGGCAATGTGCACACTGCCCACAAAATGAGGTGGAAACTGAGATGCATTTCCTAACCTAATGCCAAATGTACGACCATATTAGAGACACATATTTCCCTCAGATTACACAGAGCCACAAAGAATTTGAAAACAATCCCGATTTTGATAAACAACCATATCTACTGGGTGAAATTCCACAGTGTGCCATCACAGCAGCAAGATTTGTGACCTGTTGCCACAAGAAAAGGGCAACCTGTGTAGATCAAACAGTATTGTAAATACAACCCATATTTATGTTTATTTATGTTCCCCTTTGTACTTTAATCATTTGCACATCGTTACAACACGGTATATATACATAGTATGGCATTTGTAATGTCTGTATCCTTTTGGAGTGTAATGTTTACTGTTCATTTTTATTGTTCATTTCAATATTGTATATTATCTACTTCACTTGCTTTGGCAACGTTAACATATGTTTCCCATGCCAATAAAGCCCCTTGAATTGAATTGAGTAGTAGAGGAAGATGGGTCCAAAGAGAATCCCTGTGAGTAGGCCATGGCCAATAGAAAGTGATAGGAATTACGTGTGGTTCAATAAGTATATATCTTTTTTTTTACATTCATGGCCATGGTTGTCAACTGGACCTCAGGAAGGGAATGTTTATCACAGAGGATAGATATTGTGGTGGCAGCTGCAGAGAAGTACTTGGGTGTATGAGATTTTACTGCAGAAGAGTTACAAGGTGTTTTGAACATCCTCTCAGGCTGCTGGACTGGTGTAGCATCAGATAGAGCCAAATTAGTGGAATAATGGTGAGGTTTTAATGGCTGTAGGGTAAATTGGTAGAGATTTTTTTTATCCGCAAAGTGTAATAAAATCATACTGTAGAATAGTAGGTTGATACAATAGGTGGCGTCTTGCACCTACAACATCTGTTTCCGGACCGGCATAGTACAGAAGAATATTATTCTTCTTCTTATTATTATTATTATCCCATCTTCAACCTAGATTTTAGTGCGGAAGTGGATGCGCGGGAAAGGAACAAACGTGAAAATGGCTACTCCGAAAACTGTTCCTAAAGATGCACAGGTAGGAGTAAACCACCTAGTTACAATTTGTGAAATGTCATAGTCTCAATCATTCACAGTAATGATGAGTGTTTAGTTAAATATCTATTGTGGCGTTGTCTTAAGTTTTTAAGTAGATTTTGCAGGATTTTCAGCACATTATCTCGCTAGCTAACGTTAGCTAGGTGGCTAACATTAGGTAAGTTAACTAACGAACTAACGTTAGCTAAGTTACAGTAGCTTGCGAGCTAGGTAGCTAGACGGTTATCTTTTAGGTAGATAACGTTAGAACTAGAACATAAGGCTTTCTTTTTCAAAGTACATTTATGTAGGGTGCTGTTCAGAAATATAACCCCATGTCATTCTATTTGGATGTATTTACATAATGCATCTACTTGCCTATTGTATTGGGAACAGTAACTTAACTAGCTATAGTAGCTAGTTAACGTTAGCCTGTTAGTTATCAGTACAAACTAACGTCAGCAGCTAGCATAATTTTTATTGTTGTATCTAGCTATTAGCTGGTTTATTTATCTTTATTTCAACAAGGAAGTCATATTGAAACTAAAGTTTCTTTCACAATTGAGCCCTGCACAATACACAAACAAGCACATAAAACAGGTAGGTATAGATAAATATACACAATGTAACACATTAAGAACAAAAAGTCAATTAAAACCAACACATACTTTATTATTAAAATCCTGTCAGCTGTCTGAATTGCCCACGGGACTTCAAAGCTAATGTCTGCATTGACGAGTTGATGACACCGTATACTGCTTTTCTAGCTTCTTATCCTCTAATTCTTCCTTTGCAAAGGTTATGATTCAAATCCTCAAAGACATGGGGATAACAGAGTATGAGCCCAGAGTGATTAATCAAATGCTGGAATTTACCTACAGTAAGTATACATTCAACTCTCCCTGGTTTGTTATGCTCTGTGTGCAATATTACATATTAGCAGCTACAAGACAAACATTAATGTACCAAAACAATAGTGCTGAGGGATTAGTGCTTTTTGTGGTCGTTTCGGTGGATTTCAGAGTAAAAAAAATTACACACTAAATGTATTATGTGGGTTGAATGCTGTAATGACACAGAATAAAACAATTAATAAAAGCAATGACTATGATGGTTGTGATTGATTGCCCATTACTACTTATCAGTTATTAACTATCATTTATTCACATGAGTTTACTTTAAATAAACAACTGAAATATTTTTAAAAATGTGTTTTAGGCCTATTTGATGACTTTATTATTTCATATCTCTATAGAGCTGCTGTCTGAAGAAATCACTTTTAGTAGTTTTTGAAAGTAAATAAGGCATATTTTTATGACTGCTGAATACCAACTATTATTCTTATATAATGTTTTTTCAGGTAGAGAAGATGCCTCACGAAGCAAGTGCTCTATCCATCTCGATCGCTCGTTTTTCTATCTCTTCTCTCCGTTTCAGACCAGACAAGTAGGCGTGCAATGGATTATGGTCATTGTAGTTCATTACCACGATTTCTGGGCTAAGCTATTTATAATATTGGCCTGTTGGAAATTACAACTCTGTAATACATCGCACAGATCGGACTTGACCTGATTCATCTCTAGAAAAACTGCACGTTGCGCTCAGAATTTTTTTTAAAGAACGAAATGGACTTTAAATAATTGAACAGACGTCGGTCAATACATTTTTAAAACCCCAAAATAACCAAAATGTTGGTTGATCACTGAGCACTACAAGAAAATAAAGTAATCTGATTTTACAGGATATGTGACAACCATTATCGAGGATGCCAAAATCTATGCAACACATGCTAAGAAGAACAATGTGGATGCTGACGATATAAGACTGGCGATTCAGAGTCGCATGGACCAGTCCTTCACCTCCCCACCACCACGAGATGTAAGATTGAGTAGCAGTGTCAAGGCCGACATCATTATTTGCCTATTCAGGTGTTCATATATGATCAAGACTAACTCCTGACTATGTTGCCTTTGTGTAGTTCCTGCTGGAGGTAGCTAGGCAGAAGAACCAGACCCCGCTGCCTTTGATTAAGCCATACACTGGGCCCCGCCTGCCCCCAGACCGTTACTGTCTAACAGCTCCTAACTACAGGCTCAAATCCATACAGAAAAAGGTAACCTCATGATCTGCTCTGCACTTGCAATTCATCTTTATTGTATTCCATTCTGTTCTATTTTGTGAATCTTTCTGATTGTTCCTCTCCTGTGCAGATGTCCTCATCCGCGGGGAGAATTACAGTGCCTCGTCTCAGTGTAGCAGCTGTATCCAGCAGGTCCAGCACACCTACCTTTGGTGAGGGACCCTTTAGTGCATTAACTTTTCAGTTATATCTCTTCATTGTATTACATATTTTTCGAACACATTGTCCCAAGCACGTACATTTGACATTGGGATTTGGGTTGGCCTTTTGGTGTGCAGCCCTGTTGCTACCATATCTGATGTATTTTCTGTTTCATTACAAAAACATTGACTCCTTTCTTCTTGCATGTTTCCAGGCACTCCCTCAGTTCAGTCAGTCACTACCAAAGTGGGGACGCCAATGTCTCTGTCGGGGCAGCGCTTCACCGTTCAGATCCCATCCTCACAGACTGTAGCCTCCAAGTCCTGTAAGAGACTATCCTTCATTTCACACTGCTAAATTGTTTCAGACGGCTGGTGAACGAGTCTACTGTAGTCCTATTAAGTTTATACTATGTACACTGGACAAAAATATCAATGCAACAATTTATGATTTTACTGAGTTAGTTAATATAAGGAAGTCGGTTAATTGAAATACAATCATTAGGCCCAAATCTGTGGTTTTCACAATACTGAGAATACAGATAACTTAAGTAGGGGTGTGGATCAGAAAACCAGTCAGTATCTGGTGTGACCACCATTTGCCTCATGCAGCGTGACACATCTCCTTCGCATCGAGTTGATTATGCTGATTGTGGCCTGTGGAATTTTGGCCCACTTCTCTTCAATGGCTATGCGAAGTTTGTGTATATTGGTGAGAACTGGAACATGCTGTCGATCCAGAGCATCCCAAACATGCTCAATTGATACATGTCTGGTGAGTGTACAGGCCATGGAAGAACTGGGACATTTTCAGCTTCCAGGAATTGTGTACAGGTCCTTGTACGGTCACATGTCTCATTATCATGCTGAAACATGAGGTGATGGCGTCGGATGAATGGCACGGCAATGGGCCTCAGGATCTCGTCACAGTATGTCTGTGCATTTAAATTGCCATTGATAAAATGCAACGGTGTTCGTTGTCCGTAGCTTATGCCTGGCCACACCATAACCCCACCGGCACCCTGTTCACAACGTTGACATCAGCAAACCGCTCGTTCACGTGGCATCATACACTCTGTCTGCCATCTGCCCGGTACATGTGAAACCGGGATTCATCCATGAAGAGTACACTTTTCCAGCATACCAGTGGCCATTGAAGGTGAGCATTTGCCCACTGAAGTCAGTTATGTCAAAGTGCAGTCAGGTCAAGACCCTAGTGAGGACACAGAGCACGCAAGTGAGCTTCCCTGAGACGGTTTCTGACAGTTTGTGCCGACATTTTTCAGTTTCATCAGCTGTCCGGGTGGCTGGTCTCAGACGATCCCGCAGGTGAAGAAGCCGGATGTGGAGGTCCTGGGCTGGCTTTGTTACGTGTGGTCTGCGGTTGTGACATAGGTTGGACGTACTGCCAAATTCTCAAATATTATGTTGGAGGTGGCTTATAGTAGAGAAATGAACATTAAATTCTCCGGCAACAGCTCTGGTGGATATTCCTGCAGTCAGCATGCCAATTGCACGCTCCCTCAACTTGAGACATCGGTGGCATTGTTGACACCACTGCACATTTTAGTGGCCATTTATTGTCCCCAGCACAAGGTGCACCTGTGTAATGATCATGCTGTTTAATCAGCTTCTTGATTATGCCACACCTGTCAGGTGGATTATCTTGGCAAAGGAGAAATGCTCACTAACAGGGATTTCAACAAATTTGTGCACCTATTAAATTTGTGCATCTATTATTTGAGCTCATTAAACATGGGACTAACACTTTTTAAATGTTACATTTTTGTTCAGCCTGAATTTAGAGATTGTGTCACTGGCCTACACACAATACACCATAATGTCCAAATGGAATTATGCGTTTAGAAATTTTTACAAATTGATTAAAAATGAAAAGCTGAAATGTCAGTAAGTATTCAACTCCATTGTTATGGCAAGCCTGAAGTTCAGGATTGCAAATTTGCTTAACAAGTCATAAGTTGCATGGACCGATTTTTGAATGACTACCTCATCGCTTTACCCCACACACTCTAAGGTCCTTCAGTCGAACAGTGAATTTCAAACACCGATTCAACCACAAAGACCAGGGAGATTTTCCAATGCTTTGCAAAGAGGGGCACCTATTGGTCGATTGGTTAACAATTTTAAAAAGCAGACATTTAATATCCCTTTTGACCGAAGTTATTAATTACACTTTGGATGGTGTATCAATACACCCAGTCACTACAAAGATACAGTTGTCCTTCCTAACTCTGTTGCCGAAGAGGAAGGAAACCGATCGGGGATTTCACTGTGAGGCCAATGGTGACTTTAAAAACAGTTGCAGGGTTTAATGGCTGTGATAGAAGAACTGATGATGGATCGACATTGTAGTTACTCCACAATACTAACCTAAATGACAGAGTGAAAATAAGGAAGCCTGTACAGAATAAAAATATTACACAACTTGCATCCTGTTTGCAATAAGGCACTAAAGTAAAACTGCAAAAAAATGTGGCAAGGATATGTACTTGGCAAAGACTAGGGAGTTTTTAAAATTTATTTTTAGGATAAAAATAAAGGAGAACCTGGTTGTCTGCTTTCCAACATACTGGGAGAGATTCAGTTTTCAGCAGGACAGTAACCTAAAACACAAGGCCAAATCTACACTGGAGTTGCTTACCAAGACTACATTGAATGTTCATGAGTGGCTCAGTTAGTTTTGATTGAAATTGGCTTGAAAATCTCTGGCAAGACTTAAATGGCTGACCAACAACCGACTTCATAGAGATGAATAAAAAATGATTTGCAAATATTGTACAATCCAGGTGTGCAAAGTTCAATAATTTATTTTTCACATGTGCCGAATATAACAAGTGTAGCCTTACCATGAAATGCTTACTTAGAAGTCCTATATTTACCAAATAAATTATAAAAAGTAACACAACAATAACGAGGCTATATACAGGGGTACTGGTACCGAGTCAGTGTGCTAGGGTACAGGTTAGTTGAGGTAATTTGTACATGTAGGTAGGGGTGACGTGACTATGCATAGATGGTAAACAGCGAGTAGCAGCAGTGTACAAAACAAACAGGGGGGTCAATATAGTAGCCATTTGAATTCATTGTTCAACAGTCTTATGGCTTGGGGGTAGAAGCTGTTGAGGAGCCTTTTGGTCTTAGATTTGGTGCTCTGTAACCGCTTGCTATGCGTTAGCAGAGAGAAGAGTCTATGACTGGATGGGCGTTCCTCTGACACCGCCTATTTACATAGGTCCTGGATTGCAGGAAGGTTAGCCCCAATGATGTACTGGGCTGTACGCACTACCCTTTGTAGATCCTTACGGTCAGATGCTGAGCAGTTGCCATACCAGGCGGTGATGCAACCGGTCAGGATGCTCTCGATGGTGCAGCTGTAGAACCTTTTGAGGAGATGGGGACCCATGAAAAAACAATTCAGTCTCCTGAGGAAGAATAGGTTTTGTTGTGCCCTCTTCACGACTGTCTTGGTGTGTTGGGACTATGTTAGATTGTTGTTGATGTCGACAACAGGGAACTTGAAACTCTCAAACCTCTCCACTACATCCCTGTTGATGTTAATGGGAGCCTGTTTGGCCCGCCTTTTCCTGTAGTCCACGATCAACTCCTTTGTCTTGCTCACATTGAGGGAGAGGTTGTTGTACGCTGACTTCCTCCCTAAAGGCCGCCTCATTGTTGTTGGTGATCAGGCCTACCACTGTCGTCAGCTAACTTAATGATGGTGTTAGAGTTGTTTGACCACGCAGTCGTGGGTAAACCGGGAGTACAGGAGGGGACAAAGTACACACCCCTGAGTGGCCCCAGTGTTGAGGATCAGCGTGGCAGACGTGTTGTTGCCTTCCCTTACCACCTGGGGGCGGCCCGTCAGGATGTCCAGGATCCAGATGCAGAGGGAGGTGTTTAGTCCCAGGGTCCTTAGCTTAGTGATGAGCTTCGTGGGCACTTTTGTGTTGAATGCTTAGCTGTAGTCACTGAACAACATTCTCACATAGGTGCTCCTTTTGTCCAGGTGGGAAAAGGCAGTTTGGAGTGTGATTGAGATTGCATCATCTGTGGATCTGTTGGGGTGGTATGCGAATTGGAGTGGGTCTAGGGTATCCGGGATGATGCTGTTGTGAGCCATGACCAGCCTTTCAAAGCACTTCATGGTTACCGACATGAGTGCCAGGTGGCAGTAATCATTTAGGCAGGTTTCCTTCGCTTCCTTGGGCACAGGGACTATTGTGGTCGTCTTGAAACATGTAGGTATTACAGACTTAGTCAGGGAGAGGTTGAAAATGTCAGTGAAGACACTTGCCAGTTGGTCTGCACCTGCTTTGAGTACACGTCCTGGTAATCCATCTGGCCCCGCGGCTTTGTGAATGTTGACCTGTTTAAAGGTCTTTCTCACATCTGCTTCTGAAAGTGTGATCACACAGTCATCCAGAACAGCTGGTGCTCTCGTGCATGCTTCATTCTTGCTTGCCTCGAGCATAAAAGGCATTTAGCTCGTCTGGTAGGCTCGTGTCAGGGTTTTCTTTTGTAGTCCGTAATAGTTTTCAAGCCCTGCCACATCCAATGAGCGTCAAAGCAGGTGTAGTAGGATTCAATCTTAATCCTGTAGTTCTAGAACGATTCAAAGTTGTAATCGCTACTAAATGTGATTCTAACATCTATTCACTCAGGGGTGTGAATACTTATGTAAATGAGATATTTCTGTGTTTCATTTTCATTAAATTGGTTAAAATTTCTAAACATGCGTTTTACTTTTTCATGATGGGGTATTGTGTGTAGATGGGTTACTAATCATCCATTTAATCCATTTTTAATTTGGGCTGTAACTAGGGTTGCACATTTTGGGGAATATTCAGTCATGGAAACTTTCCATGGGAATTCATATTAATACCATTTAAATGTAGATGTTTTTTCCCATTGGATATATTTACCATATATGGAAACAGAAACATTGACCTTTTACATTATCATAAGTAGACATAATTGCAAATGATTAAATCCTAACAATTTAGTTACAAATTTAACTTTAATTAAATGAGTTGACTCTTCACATGGGATGATTTCACTGAACAACAAAAGAAAAATAATATTGAATTATCCCCAATGATCCATCGCATCTCCCAAAAATGTTTTCAACATACATCTGTAAAATAATAGCCTAGAAACTAAAGCTTTGGTTGTCTTCCCCTCAGGCTTCCATGTCTTCTCCATGGATGACCTCAATGTCCACCTCTTGAACATCAGACTCTGAGGCCTCATCTTCACTGTCACTTTCCAACCTGGTTGAGGATGGCTCGTTGTCAGGCTCAAAAAGCCTCAAATTTGCCCGGATGGCCACCAATTTTTCAACCCTGTTCATTCCGTAACGTGCTTTGGTGTGTGTGTTCCCATACAAGGACCAGTTGCTCTCTGAGGCAGCTTAATGTTGGTGGGATTTGGAAAATGGAGGCAACAGGGAAAGAGCCTCAGATCCACAAAGTCTCTTCCATCAGGTGGCTGATGAGATGTTGCCACGACTGCCATATTGCATTTCCATCCCAAAGCCCTTGCTTGGAAGTGTACTTTGCAGACTGCCAAGAACCTTGCCCTCATCCAAGCCAAGGTGGCGAGACACGGTAGTGATGATACCACAGGCCTTGTTGATCTCTACACCAGACAGGATGCTCTTGCCAGCATACTTGGGGTCCAACATGTACGTTGTGGCATTTACATTTGTCATTTAGCAGACGCTCTTATCCAGAGCGACTTACAAATTGGTGCATTCACCTTATGACATCCAGTGGAACAGCCACTTTACAATAGTGCATCTAAATATTTTAAGGGGGGTGAGAAGGATTACTTTATCCTATCCTAGGTATTCCTTAAAGAGGTGGGGTTTCAGGTGTCTCCGGAAGGTGGTGATTGACTCCGCTGTCCTGGCGTTGTGAGGGAGTTTGTTCCACCATTGGGGGGCCAGAGCAGCGAACAGTTTTGACTGGGCTGAGCGGGAACTGTACTTCCTCAGTGGTAGGGAGGCGAGCAGGCCAGAGGTGGATGAACGCAGTGCCCTTGTTTGGGTGTAGGGCCTGATCAGAGCCTGGAGGTACTGAGGTGCCGTTCCCCTCACAGCTCCGTAGGCAAGCACCATGGTCTTGTAGCGGATGCGAGCTTCAACTGGAAGCCAGTGGAGAGAGCGGAGGAGCGGGGTGACGTGAGAGAACTTGGGAAGGTTGAACACCAGACGGGCTGCGGCGTTCTGGATGAGTTGTAGGGGTTTAATGGCACAGGAAGGGAGCCCAGCCAACAGCGAGTTGCAGTAATCCAGACGGGAGATGACAAGTGCCTGGATTAGGACCTGCGCCGCTTCCTGTGTGAGGCAGGGTCGTACTCTGCGGATGTTGTAGAGCATGAACCTACAGGAACGGGCCACCGCCTTGATGTTATTTGAGAACGACAGGGTGTTGTCCAGGATCACGCCAAGGTTCTTAGCGCTCTGGGAGGAGGACACAATGGAGTTGTCAACCGTGATGGCGAGATCATGGAACGGGCAGTCCTTCCCCGGGAGGAAGAGCAGCTCCGTCTTGCCGAGGTTCAGCTTGAGGTGGTGATCCGTCATCCACACTGATATGTCTGCCAGACATGCAGAGATGCGATTCGCCACCTGGTCATCAGAAGGGGGAAAGGAGAAGATTAATTGTGTGTCGTCTGCATAGCAATGATAGGAGAGACCATGTGAGGTTATGACAGAGCCAAGTGACTTGGTGTATAGCGAGAATAGGAGAGGGCCTAGAACAGAGCCCTGGGGACACCAGTGGTGAGAGCACGTGGTGAGGAGACAGATTCTCGCCACGCCACCTGGTAGGAGCGACCTGTCCAGGTAGGGACGCAATCCAAGCGTGGGCCGCGCCGGAGATGCCCAACTCGGAGAGGGTGGAGAGGAGGATCTGATGGTTCACAGTGGCAGTATCGAAGGCAGCCGATAGGTCTAGAAGGATGAGAGCAGAGGAGAGAGAGTTAGCTTTAGCAGTGCGGAGCGCTCCGTGATACAGAGAAGAGCAGTCTCAGTTGAATGACTAGTCTTGAAACCTGACTGATTTGGATCAAGAAGGTCATTCTGAGAGAGATAGCGGGAGAGCTGGCCAAGGACGGCACGTTCAAGAGTTTTGGAGAGAAAAGAAAGAAGGGATACTGGTCTGTAGTTGTTGACATCGGAGGGATCGAGTGTAGGTTTTTTCAGAAGGGGTGCAACTCTCGCTCTCTTGAAGACGGAAGGGACGTAGCCAGCGGTCAGGGATGAGTTGATGAGCGAGGTGAGGTAAGGGAGAAGGTCTCCGGAAATGGTCTGGAGAAGAGAGGAGGGGATAGGGTCAAGCGGGCAGGTTGTTGGGCGGCCGGCCGTCACAAGACGCGAGATTTCATCTGGAGAGAGAGGGGAGAAAGAGGTCAGAGCACAGGGTAGGGCATTGTGAGCAGAACCAGCGGTGTCGTTTGACTTAGCAAACGAGGATCGGATGTCGTCGACCTTCTTTTCAAAATGGTTGACGAAGTCATCTGCAGAGAGGGAGGGGGGGGGGGGGGGGGGATTCAGGAGGGAGGAGAAGGTGGCAAAGAGCTTCCTAGGGTTAGAGGCAGATGCTTGGAATTTAGAGTGGTAGAAAGTGGCTTTAGCAGCAGAGACAGAAGAGGAAAATGTAGAGAGGAGGGAGTGAAAGGATGCCAGGTCCGCAGGGAGGCGAGTTTTCCTCCATTTCCGCTCGGCTGCCCGGAGCCCTGTTCTGGCGTGTATGGGCTTCAGGCAGAAGTCTTCGCGCTTTTTGATGTATTTCAGAACTGCAGTTTCCTCTGCTTGGAGCAATAGTGAAGTGGGCAGGGCAGCATGGATTTCTTTTCTTACATCTGCAAGCAGAGTCTGAACATCAGACAGGATGGCATTGCCTCCCTCGATCCGTGCAATGGCTACTGCTATAGGTTTCGGGAGTTTCAGGCTGCTTACCACTCTCTCCCAAAATACATAATCCAGGAGGATCCTCTTGATGGGGCTGTCCATATCGGCAGACTGCGGTATGGACACTTCTTGGAGAGACTTCTTCCCCTCCAGGAGTCTGTCAAACGTGACAACACCAACCCCACGGGTGTTGCTGGGCAGCTACAGTGTGGTGCTTTTATTCTTCTTACTTTGCTTGGTGAGGTAGATTGCTGCTATAACTTGATAACCCTTCACATACCTAACCATTTCCTTGGCTCTCTTGTAGAGTGTATCCATTGTTTTCAGTGCCATGATGTTCTTGAGGAGCAGATTCAATGCATAAGCAGCACAGCCAATGGGTGTAATGTGAGGGTAGGACTCCTCCACTTTAGACCAAGCAGCCTTCATGTTTGCAGCATTGTCTGTCACCAGTGCAAATACCTTCTGTGGTCCAACGTCATTGATGACTGCCTTCAGCTCATCTGCAATGTAGAGATCAGTGTGTCTGTTGTCCTTTGTGTCTGTGCTCTTGTAGAATACTGGTTGGGGGGTGGAGATTATGTAGTTAATTATTCCTTGCCCACGAACATTCGACCACCCATCAGAGATGATTGCAATACAGTCTGCTTTCTCTATGATTTGTTGGACCTTCACTTGAACTCTGCATCCAGCAAATGAGTAGATAAAGCATGTCTGGTTGGAGAGGTGTATGTTGGGGGAAGAACATTCAGAAATCTCTTCCAATACACATTGCCTGTGAGCATCAGAGGTGAACCAGTTGCATACACAGCTTGAGCAAGACATTCATCAGCATTTCTCTGCCTACGTTCCTCCATTGAGTCAAAAACTTCTGATTCCAGGAGGACCATAAGCTGTTATCAATACGGTGTCTGATTTATAATTTTCACCTAGAGCAACTTTTGTCAGAGGTTGCTTGTCGTGGGCGCTGAGGGAACTTTATGCACTTGGCCAGATGATTCTGCATCTTTGTTGCATTATTTACATATGATTTGGCACAGTATTTGCAATTGTACAAGCTTTTCCTTCTACATTAGCTGCAGTGAAATGTCTCCACAAATCAGATAGTGCCCATGGCATTTTCCTGTAAAGATTAGAAAAAAATGAGTAAAAAAAAACAAATACAATTCCATGTACAAGTAAATAGTTAAGCAGTTAAACAACTCATTTTGTAAGATACATGTTTCATTTTAAAACATTTATGGAAACAAGTGAATTAACACTCCTCACTTAGCAGGCTCAAGCAAGCTAAAACCCACATGGTAGCAAAAACTAACTAGCAGAAATTGTTAACAAGTTAGAAATGATTTAAACACACTTTGCTGAAGGGTACTATTTACTAATTAACAAATAATGTATGTCATATAAAATAGATTCACCCCATCCAGTATTGTAATCAACTTACCAGAAAGCATTTAGTCCTTTGCTCAGACAGTGTAGTAGTGTGGGCTCGATAGCATCTCATTAGTGTGCAAGATCTTCAGAATCAGCTGTACATGTGATGGAAGAATGCACTGTGCATGCGAGGGTTGCAATTCCATTGAATTGGGGATAGTTTAACCAAAATATGCTACAAGACTTAGAATTGCCATGTGAATCCCACACAAAAAGGTTATAAGCTAACGTTTCTTTGATGAATTGAAGTAAAATTCCCCAAATTCCCGGGCTTAACTTCCCATGGAAAATTTCCGGAAAGTTTCCGACCCTTGGAATACTTCAATGGGTATGAATACTTTCTGAATGCACTGTACATCGTTAGAGTAATTCAGGTCTCTTGAAGCTTCAATTCAGTAGTTTGTGGGGATTGTCTTAGCATTTATTCAGTGAATAAAATGTAAATTCAAAATGTTAATAATAAATCATTATTTTTGTCTTGTTTTCCGACAGCCACACCATCCACCCCAACGGTTCAAAACGTCCTAATCAATCCCTCCCTGATCGGCTCTAAGAACATCCTCATCACCACCAACATGGTGTCACAGAACTTGGCCAGTGAATCGCTGAAAAGGAAGCAGGAAGATGATGACTATGATGCATTATGACCTCATGGATAAGTAGATAAAGCAGGTAGATAAAGCAGGGTGGAGTCGGCTAGATGAAAGCTGTGTGCTGTAAATATTGTAGAAGTTAGTTTTGAGGTTAACCAGCCAGTTTACAATTCTCCCATCACATTGTGTAAAATGATTAACTGTCATGCCTGTTTGCCACACATTTTTGTACATACAAATAAAGATATTTGTGACAAGAAGAGAATACATTTGTAATTTAGCAGACACTCTTCTAAAGAGCGACTAATAGGAGCAATTGGGGTTAAGTGCCTTGATGAAAAGGGTACATTGACAGATTTGTTTAACTTAGTCTGCTCAGGGATTTAAACCAGCAATCTTTCAGTTACTGACCCAACACTCTTAACTGCTAGTCTGTCTGCCACCTCCAATAGCAAGTCTAGTCCATTATAACTGTTCTAATGAGACTTAAAATGAAGAAAGCAAGAAGTGAGTGAATACAATAGGGGTTTTCCATTTGTTTGGGCATAGTTCAGATGTATTCCATTTAGTGGCCAATAGATGGAGACTTCAGTCTATTGGCTCCCTAATCTGATTATAATTTTATTGGCAATTTACACTTGAGTAACAAAGCAGTAGGCTGGTGCTCTTTTTAAAAATATATATAGTCCTGAGATGAACAGTAAGAAACGACTGTCCTGTCAAACCTTACCCAGCTACTAGGATACAACAATCATATTGCACATGAATAACTTGGACTTCAAACTGTCCAATAAATTATGCAGCGTTCTAAATGTTTTACACGATATGTTCTTTTACGATCAATGGTTTATCAAAACCTCTGATCCCAACGTTCATTTTACCCCATGACTACGGTCGCGGTCCCCTGCTCAGGCGTTGCATGCATCAACCATTGGTTGCTTGGCACGTCGACTGTCAGCGACTGACAGATTGCTATAACATGTGGTTAGCTGATACATAAAATACCTATCCAGGCGTTGTAAGATCTGGGAAGCGTCAGCAAAGCCTGGGCAGAAGAGGTGCACGTTATATAACCGCCCAGGCTCACTTTCTAATTGGCGTAGAAGCTGTCAGTCCAAACCATGCTCTCCAATGGACTACTTGCTTTCTGTCAAACACAGGCCGCCATGTTCTGTTCCCGGGGGCTTGTAGATTTCTTGGAGCGGAGTCTGCCACGCCGAGGAGTGCGTAAAACAGTGTTCTGGGCTTCAAACTTCGCGCTGGGTTTATCCTAAAGAACTGAACTAATCGCTATGAGCCACCCGTCCTCTGCGGGCGGCGGGGGCGGAGGACTTGGTGCCGGGAAAGCAGGAGGAGGAAAGCACGGAGGTTCGGGAGGAGCTGCGGCCGCCGCAGCTGCAGTCGCCGCCGCGGCCGCCGGAGTAGGAGCTGTGGCCGGGTCTGTCTCGGCTCTACCTGCGGCTGTTGTTTCCTTGCCCTCAGCAGCACTACCTGGACAATCTGCTGAACTTACAGCCTTGTTTGAGTGCCCGGTTTGTTTTGACTACGTTCTGCCACCGATTCTGCAATGCCAGGCCGGACATCTAGTTTGCAACCAATGTCGTCAAAAGCTGAGTTGTTGTCCAACTTGTCGAGGCCCTCTTACCCCGAGTATCAGGAACTTGGCTATGGAAAAAGTTGCCTCTACTCTACCGTTTCCTTGTAAGGTAAGAAAATACAGAGATGCACGGAATCCGAAATACGCAGATATCTGATTTGAACTAGCTTGTTGTACTTATTGCCAATTAAATAACTAGATTGACAGCTAAGAGAGCTCGTAGTGACTTTCACAAGTGTGTGTACGCGAGTCCCTCGTGCGCTCCGGTAACTAGATCAAAACGAGTTCTGATGATACAAGGTCCAGGTCTGTAAATCTCCATACTGCGTCTTTCCCAGCAGATATCTTCCAGTGTATTGTACTTGGGTAACGTTACATTAAATTAGTCTAAAGCAAACAAAGTGTATTCGAATTGAAGTTTTGACGTTGATGCCACGCAGGGGTTACTATTGCATCTCTGCTTTTTAAAATATTTGTTTTACTACTGGGAAGTAGCTAGTTATGATCTATACTGTGTTGTCGTCATGGTTAGTCACTTGCCATGTAATTGTCAGAGAAGACCAGAATTGAATGGACCACAACATTGAAGAATGCTGGCCTGGCAAAGAACAAGAAGCCCTTGTCTGAACTAACATTGTCAGATAAAGTATCTGTTGTTGACAAAAGGATGCCTTACTGTTTGATTTGAGAAGGGCTCTCCTTCCTCCCCGCTTTCAACTGATGACATGACAGGCTTTTGCCGGGTTCAAACTGGGCCAGCGTAAAATAACTCCCTCAATGTCCCAGGGTCCTGAGGGTCTTGAATCCCTTTGGATTCCGACATTCAAAATGGAGCAGAGGAGGCTTAATGTGTACCATTAAATTGGCTCTCACTACTCTCATTCATGCTTGCTTGGATCCACTCAGTCAAGCCATCGCTTGACTTCATGGTAGTGTGAAACACAGAAACACATATATTCCCTCTCTCTGTCAGCCAGGGCAAGGGCAGTAGCTCCTGCCTCTTAAATGGTGCTGTGATTGCATTGTGGCTGCATTAAAGATGTATCAGCGTTCTGTGGTGCTACAATCCTTTGAAAGGGGGTCCCTGCTTCATCTTCTCATTCTCTGGCTGAGGCTAAAGGCTGTCAGGGAGAAGCGGGGATAAAGAGACTAAGGTCAGTCATTTGGTATTTAATACCTGCCTGTATATCCATATGTCCTCAAGTGTTTTCGTTGGGGTGCTAAAAGGCCTCTGTGAGAGCCAGGCCTCTGTGAGAGCCAGGCCTCTGTGAGAGCCAGGCCTCTGTGAGAGCCAGGCCTCTGTGAGAGCCAGGCCTCTGTGAGAGCCAGGCCTCTGTGAGACCCAGGCCTCTGAGAGACCCAGGCCTGCTGAGACAAACGTTTAAAAGCTGTATGAAGCCCTGCCCTGCCATATCCTTCCCAGCCCTGCCTCAGTCGTCAGCCGAACCATCTTCAGCCCTCATCTCTCAGTAGTACCAACAACACAGTACCCTTAACCTTCCTTGTCCTTCCCAGCCCTGCCTCAGTCGTCAGCCGAACCATCTTCAGCCCTCATCTCTCAGTAGTACCAACAACACAGTACCCTTAAACTTCCTTGTCCTTCCCAGCCCTGCCTCAGTCGTCAGCCGAACCATCTTCAGCCCTCATCTCTCAGTAGTACCAACAACACAGTACCCTTAACCTTCCTTGTCCTTCCCAGCCCTGCCTCAGTCGTCAGCCGAACCATCTTCAGCCCTCATCTCTCAGTAGTACCAACGACACAGTACCCTTAACCTTCTCTAACTTCCACTGAGGACAGGTATCACTATGACCGATAACAGCACAGCACTAAGCAGACCCTTGACCCAAACATGACAGCTCTTGTTCTTCCAGTAGTTTTTCCTCTGAATGTCTGTGTTTATCTTCTCTAAAGCCTCAGCCCACTGCTCCACTGCACATAGAGGTGTTATATGGTGGTTTTATGCATGCCCATTTCCTCAGGAGCAGCTCAATGTTTAGGCTACATCACTGATGGTCTTTCTGGACATCCTCCCTCTATTCACTGAGCTCTGTTTTATGCAGCTACTTTTGATGTATTTTGGACTTTTCCCAACCAGGTCCTCTCCTGGTGTTCGTGTTGTAACGGTCTCAGCGTTGGCCTGCAACCGCGTAATGGGATTAGACACGGATATGCTGAGCCCCAGGCCTGCCTGCCTCCCTGCCTGCATGGGCTGACAGTTTATTTCGGTAGGAGTCAGTCTATTCTGGACCGGTTCCTGTTTTTTTTGGTTGTTCACACACACACTGCCAACTGCCGGCACTCAACTGCCTTCCTGACGGTTTATTGTTGGCTACGAAAGCTGATTCTAACAGACGCTCGGGTGCGGACAGACAAACGCACACCTTTTTGGACCCCTCTAATCACACCCCATATCTGAGTCATTTAGAATGGCAGAGCCTCATTGCAGCAGACGGGGAACAACACACACAAACATCATTATACACACTAGGAGTCGCTTATGCATCATAATAGTAATGTCTCATATTCTCTCTTTCTCACACACACACACACACACACACAACAGGTAGGCCTACTCACAAATCCTCTCACACACATTCCCTCACACACACACTTACCTCCACTCCCCTCCACTCTCATAATGGAGATTTTAATGAGAAATCAGCAACATTTCACACTTCAGCTGAGCTTAGAAGCAGATCAAAAGCCCATACACACACACTCTTGCTCATTCATTTTCTCTCTCTCATTAGCCTATCTCTTTCTCTCCCACACAAACACATGCAAACATTGTTCCCCTCCTTTCTGAGGTGTGTTCCCTCCATAATATGGCTGAGGGAGTGAGGATGCCTAGCCTGCTGCCTCTGGCTAATTTCACAGTTTCGCTGATTGCAGGGTGACCCATGTGCCCTTGCAGCTTTTGTCGAAATCAGGCATTGGGCCATGTGAACAGACACACACACACACACCATGAGACAATTGTCTTAGCAGGAAAGATGCACTATTTCCTGTTTATCGAAGAAAACAAATTCCTCTTAGGGAATTCTGGTTACTCATTTTCAGGAAAGGAGATGACGACTGAATAAACACACTTGAATGGAGAGGAACTCGAACTTGGTTAATTCCACTCAGGATATTTGGCATTTCCACTCAATAAAAAACCTTAAGCTTAAAACTCGATTTCAGGGTGCAGGTGTTGTTGGGACATTCTCTCTTTAGGAGCAGTAAAACTGTTAGCAGGTTGAGAATCGTCTTCCCCTTATTTCATGATTGGTTATCCCAATACGAGTACAGATTTTAATTAGATGTGTCAGGTCTGTATTGATGGACTATTTATGAAATGCTAACTATGTCTGGTCCTTCCACCCTACAGCATCCCCCTTGCGGTTGCATGGCCTGTGGTGCTGGCCTGGCGCGTCACTCCTGAGCATGTGATTCCTCACTTCAGTTCTGCCTCTATGGCCCCATGTTATTTTTAGAAGCAGGCTATGTGACATCTGCTTTGCATACTCCTCTGCCTCCGAGCTGAGACCTCTGCTGGGAGGGAGCAGGCAGTCTGTGTGTGTGAAGTGTGGTTAAAGTTGTGGCGTGGTTAGTCGATAAAGCAGGACGCCTGCTGAGACGTGTGTGTTAGAGAGAGAGCAGGGCTGATGTATGACAGATGGTAGTTTAGCTCAGTTGTGGTGTGGATGGAATGGCTGTTCATTTGGTGTGTTTTACAGTATTCGTGTGAGAGCTGCTTCCTTACTTTGGTTGTTTTTGTATTAGCAGTCTTGTTGGTTGCATACTTTTGCATGACCTTTTATTCATTCATTATTTGTTTTCATTTGTTAGGATGTCAAGTCAAGGGAGGTGTTAGGAAGTAGGACGGTGCAATGTTTGTTGTGGTTGTTTTTCAGTGAATGTATCAACTGCTCTGTACAGCAACATGTCTGTAGTGCCGCTATCTCCTAAAGGGAAACAGAACTGCAGTGTTTATTTTTTAGACTATCAATTTAAAATGATAGACATCATTTGGAGATGAAATGGAATTGCCAATAAAATGTGAGTTTGTAATGCAGGGAGGATGTAGTAGATCCTGCGAGTCAGTATATCCGACCTCTACTAGCTATTACAGCTGATGTGATGTCTCACCATGGGGGTTTCTAATGGGGATTTGATTAAACCAGCATTAGCTGTCTGGATCGCACTACTGCAGTCTTGTTAAGTGTGTGATTTAATGAAGAGGATCGTGAGCAGACTCTGGGGCATTCTATCTCCTCAGCTCTCCTCTCCTCTTTCTCCTCGTCAGTCTTTCCCTGCATCTCCTCAGCTCTCCTCTCTCCTCTCTTCTTTCTCCTCGTTAGTCTTTCCCTGCATCTCCTCAGCTCTCCTCTCCTCTCCTCTCCTCTTTCTCCTCGTCAGTCTTTCCCTGCATCTCCTCAGCTCTCCTCTCCTCTCCTCTTTCTCCTCGTTAGTCTTTCCCTGCATCTCCTCAGCTCTCCTCTCTTCTTTCTCCTCGTTAGTCTTTCCCTGCATCTCCTCAGCTCTCCTCTTTCTCCTTAGTCTTTCCCTGCATCTCCTCAGCTCCTCTCTCCTCTTTCTCCTCATCAGTCTTTCCCTGCATCTCCTCAGCTCTCCTCTCCTCTCCTCTTTCTCCTCGTCAGTCTTTCCCTGCATCTCCTCAGCTCTCCTCTCCTCTTTCTCTCCTCTTTTTCTCCTCGCTCTCCTCTCCTCTTTCTCCTCAGTCTTTCCCTGCATCTCCTCAGCTCTCCTCTCCTCTTTCTCCTCGTCAGTCTTTCCCTGCATCTCCTCAGCTCTCCTCTTTCTCCTCATCAGTCTTTCCCTGCATCTCCTCAGCTCTCCTCTCTCCTCTTTCTCCTCATCAGTCTTTCCCTGCATCTCCTCAGCTCTCCTCTCCTCTCCTCTTTCGCCTCGTCAGTCTTTCCCTGCATCTCCTCAGCTCTCCTCTCCTCTCCTCTTTCTCCTCGTCAAGTCTTTCCCTGCATCTCCTCAGCTCTCCTCTCCTCTTTCTCCTCGTCAAGTCTTTCCCTGCATCTCCTCAGCTCTCCTCTCCTCTTTCTCCTCGTCAGTCTTTCCCTGCATCTCCTCAGCTCTCCTTCTCAAAGCCATCATCACATTTTCACACTCAGTCAACCTGAAAATATCATCCTCTCCACAAATACATTTCCTCATGTCTCCAGTTGGTGTGTTTCACTGTGTGTGTGTGTTTCCACACACACGCTGGCAGGTTGCCAATCCAACCCCATCCCCTCTCCCCCTCTGAAGTGTTGCTCTCCTGTGTGTGTGTCAGCGTTGTGATTGACACGTGTGCTTCTGTGTTGCGGTCTTGGGGTTCTAGCTGAGAGGAGAGTCTCTAGCCGGAGCCATATGATAACATGTCTACCTGTCTGTCGTATTGACTGTTCCAGTAGTGTGATATGCTTTCCCTTGCATAAATGTATAGAACTGTCTTGTATATCTGAAAAATACCATTCCATCTCAATATCTCATTCTACTGATGTTTGCGGTAGGATTAGTGGTCACCAACCTTATCTGAGTCAAGATCACTTTCTGAATCAAAATACAAACCGAGATCTTCCGCTTAGACTTTTTTTAAACATGACTTAAAAAATGTAATCCTATGCCACATGAAGCTATTAAAAACATTACTGTAGCAATGAGGTTTGTGGAGTAGGTTCCAGTCAAATAAATCCCATTCAGGGACTTGGTGAACACACACAGGCCCAATATGTCTAATCTTATCAATTTCTTCTTAGCTAGCTACACAGCCGTCTTTGTTTCATAGATAATTGCGTAATTATCGTATTTCGTCGTCCTAACGCAGTCTACACTGCCCTGCAGCTAGCCAGCTAGCTAACGTCCACCGTTAGCTAGTCCACCGTCTACCGATTAGCAGCACAACTATTACACTCAACTGAACGACTTGATTAGTGTAGTGTTAGCTAGCTACATAGTTGTCTTTGCTGTCTTCGTACCCTAGATAATTGTGTAGTTTAGAGTGTGTAGTTTTATGTCGTCCTTAACATAGGAGACTCTGCTAGCTAGCCAACAGCTAGCCAACGTCTACCGAACAGAACTTCTGCACTCAACAATCCGGTCGCATTTCGCTTCGCTCCACAGGTAGTATCACATTTTTCATTTCATTTCATTACAGTACAACGGCTTGATTTGTTTGATCGTAGCTAGCTACTTAGCTAGCTACACAGCCGTCTTTGTATCAAAGATAATTGTGTAGTCTAGAGCGACTTCCTAGGTTAGTTAGCCAGCTATTGTCGTTCTTTTAACGCAACGTAACGTAATCAACACTGCTAGCTAGCCAGCTAGCCCCGAATAGCAGCACAGTAGAAACTATTACACTCAGCGGAACGACTTGATTAGTGTAGTGTCAACAACGCAGCCAATGCCAACTAGCCTACTTAGTCAACAACGCAGCCTCTGCCAGCTAGCCTACTTCAGCAGTACTGTATCATTTTAATCATTTTAGTCAATAAGATTCTTGCTACGTAAGCTTAACTCTCTGAACACTCGTGACGTGTAGTCCACTTGTCATTCCAATCTCCTTTGCATTAGCGTAGCCTCTTGTGTAGCCTGTCAACTATGTGTCTGTCTATCCCTGTTCTCTCCTCTCTGCACAGACCATACAAACGCTCCACACCGCGTGGCCGCGCCACCCTAATCTGGTGGTCCCAGCGCACGACCCACGTGGAGTTCCAGGTCTCCGGTAGCCTCTGGAACTGCCGATCTGCGGCCAACAAGGCAGAGTTCATCTCCGCCTATGTCTCCCTCCAGTCCCTCGACTTCTTGGCACTGACGGAAACATGGATCACCACAGACAACACTGCTACTCCTACTGCTCTCTCTTCGTCTGCCCACGTGTTCTCGCACACCCCGAGAGCTTCTGGTCAGCGGGGTGGTGGCACCGGGATCCTCATCTCTCCCAAGTGGTCATTCTCTCTTTCTCCCCTTACCCATCTGTCTATCGCCTCCTTTGAATTCCATGCTGTCACAGTTACCAGCCCTTTCAAGCTTAACATCCTTATCATTTATCGCCCTCCAGGTTCCCTCGGAGAGTTCATCAATGAGCTTGATGCCTTGATAAGCTCCTTTCCTGAGGACGGCTCACCTCTCACAGTTCTGGGCGACTTTAACCTCCCCACGCCTACCTTTGACTCATTCCTCTCTGCCTCCTTCTTTCCACTCCTCTCCTCTTTTGACCTCACCCTCTCACCTTCCCCCTACTCACAAGGCAGGAAATACGCTCGACCTCATCTTTACTAGATGCTGTTCTTCCACTAACCTCGTTGCAACTCCCCTCCAAGTCTCCGACCACTACCTTGTATCCTTTTCCCTCTCTCTCTCATCCAACACTTCCCACACTGCCCCTACTCGGATGGTATCGCGCCGTCCCAACCTTCGCTCTCTCTCCCCGCTACTCTCTCCTCTTCCATCCTATCATCTCTTCCCTCTGCTCAAACCTTCTCCAACCTATCTCCTGATTCTGCCTCCTCAACCCTCCTCTCCTCCCTTTCTGCATCCTTTGACTCTCTATGTCCCCTATCCTCCAGGCCGGCTCGGTCCTCCCCTCCCGCTCCGTGGCTCGACGACTCATTGCGAGCTCACAGAACAGGGCTCCGGGCAGCCGAGGCGGAAATGGAGGAAAACTCGCCTCCCCTGCGGACCTGACATCCTTTCACTCCCTCCTCTCTACATTTTCCTCTTCTCTCTCTGCTGCTAAAGCCACTTTCTACCACTCTAAATTCCAAGCATCTGCCTCTAACCCTAGGAAGCTCTTTGCAACCTTCTCCTCCCTCCTGAATCCTCCTCCCCCCTCCCCCCTCCTCCCTCTCTGCAGATGACTTCGTCCAACCATTTTGAAAAGAAGGTCGACGACATCCGATCCTCGTTTGCTAAGTCAAACGACACCGCTGGTTCTGCTCACACTGCCCTACCCTGTGCTCTGACCTCTTTCTCCCTCTCTCTCCAGATGAAATCTCGCGTCTTGTGACGGCCGGCCGCCCTACAACCTGCCCGCTTGACCCTATCCCTCCTCTCTTCTCCAGACCATTTCCGGAGACCTCCTCCCTTACCTCACCTCGCTCATCAACTCATCCCTGACCGCTGGCTACGTCCCTTCCGTCTTCAAGAGAGCGAGAGTTGCACCCCTTCTGAAAAAAAACCTACACTCGATCCCTCCGATGTCAACAACTACAGACCAGTATCCCTTCTTTCTTTTCTCTCCAAAACTCTTGAACGTGCCGTCCTTGGCCAGCTCTCCCGCTATCTCTCTCAGAATGACCTTCTTGATCCAAATCAGTCAGGTTTCAAGACTAGTCATTCAACTGAGACTGCTCTTCTCTGTATCACGGAGGCGCTCCCGCACTGCTAAAGCTAACTCTCTCTCCTCTGCTCTCATCCTTCTAGACCTATCGGCTGCCTTCGATACTGTGAACCATCAGATCCTCCTCTCCACCCTCTCCGAGTTGGGCATCTCCGGCGCGGCCCACGCTTGGATTGCGTCCTACCTGACAGGTCGCTCCTACCAGGTGGCGTGGCGAGAATCCGTCTCCACACCACGTGCTCTCACCACTGGTGTCCCCCAGGGCTCTGTTCTAGGCCCTCTCCTATTCTCGCTATACACCAAGTCACTTGGCTCTGTCATAACCTCACATGGTCTCTCCTATCATTGCTATGCAGACGACACACAATTAATCTTCTCCTTTCCCCCTTCTGATGACCAGGTGGCGAATCGCATCTCTGCATGTCTGGCAGACATATCCGTGTGGATGACGGATCACCACCTCAAGCTGAACCTCGGCAAGACGGAACTGCTCTTCCTCCCGGGGAAGGACTGCCCGTTCCATGATCTCGCCATCACGGTTGACAACTCCATTGTGTCCTCCTCCCAGAGCGCTAAGAACCTTGGCGTGATCCTGGACAACACCCTGTCGTTCTCAACTAACATCAAGGCGGTGGCCCGTTCCTGTAGGTTCATGCTCTACAACATCCGCAGAGTACGACCCTGCCTCACACAGGAAGCGGCGCAGGTCCTAATCCAGGCACTTGTCATCTCCCGTCTGGATTACTGCAACTCGCTGTTGGCTGGGCTCCCTGCCTGTGCCATTAAACCCTACAACTCATCCAGAACGCCGCAGCCCGTCTGGTGTTCAACCTTCCCAAGTTCTCTCACGTCACCCCGCTCCTCCGCTCCCTCCACTGGCTTCCAGTTGAAGCTCGCATCCGCTACAAGACCATGGTGCTTGCCTACGGAGCTGTGAGGGGAACGGCACCTCAGTACCTCCAGGCTCTGATCAGGCCCTACACCCAAACAAGGGCACTGCGTTCATCCACCTCTGGCCTGCTCGCCTCCCTACCACTGAGGAAGTACAGTTCCCGCTCAGCCCAGTCAAAACTGTTCGCTGCTCTGGCCCCCAATGGTGGAACAAACTCCCTCACGACGCCAGGACAGCGGAGTCAATCACCACCTTCCGGAGACACCTGAAACCCCACCTCTTTAAGGAATACCTAGGATAGGATAAAGTAATCCCTCTCACCCCCCCTCCCCCTGAAAAGATTTAGATGCACTACTGTTCCACTGGAGGTCATAAGGTGAATGCACCAATTTGTAAGTCGCTCTGGATAAGAGCGTCTGCTAAATGACTTAAATGTAATGTAAATGTATATTATCACCGCATATTGGCTTTGCTTGAATTGTCCTGACCATTTTTTGGTCGGCTATTTGATCACACCGGCAATCGATCAGTTGTATTACTTATGAGGCACAGCTGAGTTTTTAAATAATTAGCTTTTTTATTTTACTGGGCTGATGGTGCCTGCATCTGATGGTCAGTCTCAGCGCGGGAGAGAACAGTAGTGCGCTTGATTGGTTCTCCGGGCCCGCCGGGAAGGCAGAGTTTGTACCTTCAGACATATGAAATGGTTCAAAAATCAGAACACGCAGGGCTGAATCGTGTGCACCCTACCGCCAACTGCGCGAGAAAAATATTTTTTTGAGGGGAACTCGAGGCTTTATAGTTTTTTTTTTTTTTTACAGATGTTTGGCGACTAGAAATGCCTTGGAGATCGACCTGTCGATCGCAATCAACCGGTTGGCGACCACTGCGGTAGGGTGTGTGTGGTTGCTGTGTGTGTTCACCAAGCCCCTGAATGGGATTTATTTGACTGGAACCTGTTTTCATCATGCTGTATTAGCAGCCTGGGCTCAGTGGGGGTGAGATGTACTTGAATGAATGTCATCATGAAAACAAAAGGACATGATTTATCTGCTTTATGAGCTCCTAGCCCAGCTACCACCACACCAGTCTCATTCTATTATACTGCTGAATCACAATGACCAGATCTTCAGTGTGTCCTCTACTCTTCCTCCCTCTCCTTCCCCTTATCTCTCCTCCTCCTCCCTCTCTCCTGTGTGAGGAGTCATTCACACCTGACTGCACCATAAACCCGTCAGCACTGAATTGAATTGCCTGGTGATTAAGAACACTGAGCACCCGTCTGTCTCTGCGCGATGTGGGTCTTTTAATCATGCCTTTTCTCACTCGTCATTCTCTTCCTCTCTCTCATGCTTTTTCTTGTTATCTCCTCATTCACTATCACTCATTTATAATTTATTTATCTATTGATTTAACCTTTTATTTAACTAGTCAAGTCGGTTAAGAACAAATTCTTATTTACAATAACGACCTGGCAAAAGGCCTCATTCTCTCTTTCAAATTAAATGTTATTTGTCACATGCGTCAAATACAACGGGAGTAGACTTGACCGTGAAATGCTTGCTCACGAGCCCTTCCAACGATGCGGAGTGAAAGAAAAAATGATAGAAATAGTAACAGGATAAATAAAATCCAGAAGGATGAAGCTAATGTACAGGGAGGACTTTCCCTTCCTGTTCTAGTCTTGCTCTCCTTCCCTTTGCTCTCACTCTTTAATCATCCATTATTTGGCAGTAATGGAGGCTCCTGGTCCTTTTTGGCTTCAGGGGCATCCTGTTTGTCCTTGTCCATGGCACTTGTCCATGTTGCACTGCAGTGTATGGGTTTGTGTGTGTGCATGCGTGTGCCTCATTACATCACACGACTCCAGCTGTCTGATTCAGAGGGGTTGGGTTAAATGGGGAAGACACATTTCAGTTGAAGGCAATCAAGGCATACAGTTGTACAACTGACTAGGTATCTCCCTTTCGCTAATTATAACCTCACCTGATACTGTCACCCACAGCTAACACTATAAATATTTATCCATGTACGCTGCAGGGATGCTGACAGTTAGCTATGCAGCTTATGTAGGGGTGTGGTCTTCTGTGTCTGCACATATATGCATTTTGGTGTCTTTATGAGTGTGTACACACTATGTATGTGTACCTACTGCCATACCGCATGTTTCTAAACTTGGAGGTGGTGGGTGTTCTGAAGGCATTGCATTAGCAGAACCTCTCCTCTGGCAGGACCTGCTGAATGTGTTGTGTTGTTTTTAGACTGAGGTGTGTCCCTAGCCTCCAGACACAAGTGTACACGCATACATGTGTCTCCGGCATCTCATCCACATCCCGTTGAGGGAGGTATTAGAGGCTGGCCTTGGATAGGGGGGACACAATGGAAAAGATGCTGGGGAAATGGAAAGTCAGTCGGCCAAGGCCAGCTGCTTTTCGATCAGCTACCTGCCAGAATCAATGAAACCAGCCCCCCCCCCCCCCCACACACACACAAACACACACACACACACACACAATCTGCAAGGAAAAGGCCAGAGGATGGTGAGTCTGCTCTGGAGTCCGAACAGTCTGTCCTACAGGGGCAGATGGACGCAGAGGGGAAAAGGACAAAGAAAAACATGGGAGAGGAAGGCCAGGGGTTGTTGACATAGACAATGTACAAACTGAATAGACACATAGTCAACATATAGAACATTCAATGGAAATCCAGTAAACAAACTCTGGAGTATAAACTGATTTACACTGAGGATGTATCTCAATATGCAGAGGGAGGGATGCTGCCGTGACGAATACAGTGCCCCCCCCACACACACACAGGCAGTGTGTCTCCCCGCCTCCTCCATTCGTGTGTGTGTGCTGCAGTCGTTCGATGGGGGAATGCTTTTGCGCGGTGCCTTGTCTGTCACCGCGCTGAGCTGAAAGGAGAGCACAGCAGAGTGTGTTTGTGTGTTATGCAGGCATTCCTCTGTCCAGCTTCAGGTGATTCAGTAGGCGCTTTTGCTGTGTGTGGCAGCCACTATTCTGCTGTTGGTCGTGTGTTTAACTCGGTAAGCCATCGAGGAGGAGCTGTCATTGAGGGCTGTTTGTATTTGACTGCAGCAGGAGACCGCCAGGAAGGGAGGGAGCAGGAAAGGGGGAGCGCTGGAACGAGTGAAAGAGAGACAGATGTTACCCTCCATGTCCATTGGTCTGTTCATCTTCTCTAGAGATGCTGCTTGCTAGTGTTTAGCTGTGTGGCTGATGCAGCACATGCGTGAGCCAGGCTGAAGTCATACAATGGCGGTACTGAATGTTCTCTCTGGGTAGAGGACAGACGGCGAGGTAGCTAGTCAGCTGGGATCCATGCCGCTGTGTGCTTCGCATCAGACTGTGTTTGTGTGAGAGAGAGAAGAGACTGAATTCCCCCACAGCAGAGAGGTTCGGAGCTCCTCGTGGCTTTGTTTAGGCTGTCTGGCAGGAGAGAAACATTGGGCTGATTTCAGTGTGTTCAGTCAGAGGCACAATAAATGTGTGAGCTGAGCTTGGCAGGTGCCTGAGTACTAGAGGTAACTTAGTGTGACTGTGGACCGGACAGACACAACACCCATTCATTCACACTTAGAGAGACATGCATACCATTGACTGTGTGGAAGCGATATTAGGGACTTTGTGTATTTTCAGCCGTTACTGCACCATTAGAGCAGTCAGTTAGGCAGGCAGCTCTCCTTACACCTCAGGCTGCTGTTACATTACAGCAGTGTGCTTTGGGGACTGATACTCAGATTGCTTTATGTAGCCAGCAGGCCAGCTGTGGAGCCCCTCATCTCTCTTACCTGGCTTATGGTGGAGCCGGAGAGGTATTCTATCCTTAGAGTGCAGAAGGGATTTAGCACCTAAACTACTTGAGACTGTGAATTCAGCAGGACTTTGGTATACAGGAATTGAGATTTAGATTGGATCCGCTTGTGAAGGAAGAGCGCGGCCATTGATGGGTCTCGTGGGGGGGTATAGTAAAGACTCAGTGGTGCGTGAAATTGGTTGAGGGATAGTGTGTCAGACGGGGGGGTGTGTGTGTGTGTCCATTCTCACACGTCATGCTGTGCCCTGCATCCTGCCTGCCTCTCCTGAGGGAGATGGCTCAGTGGCGCTGCCTGCTGGGGTGGCACCGCCATCACGGGGTCAGCACGGGGGTCACGGCAGGGGCTGGGCTGGGGTCAGAAGTCAGGGTTGCGGTGGGGGACACGACTCGACCAATCTGCCGCACCAATCCTCAACAGGGGCGCAAGGTGAGTACCTTAATTTACTCAGCAACCTTTCAGACAGTTTAAACCTAGTATTTTTACACCACACTTTAGATCAGCTAGATACTGCTAAAAGAGCAATGAATAATGTATAAACCCTCGTCTATTAGGTGTCTCTCCCCTCAGAGAGTTCTGTATTCTTTTGAGAAGAGTTTGGGGGTCTTGCTGCTGATGTGAGGGTTGTTATGCCCAGAACCGTTTTTACCACCAGAATGTAACTCGTTTGATGAAATTCTTGCCTCTGTTCTGCATGATGTTGAATATTTAGCAGCAGATGAAGGAAAGTCTTGTACTAAAATTAGAAGCGCTCTCCTCTCACCATGGCATCAAAACAATGTTGCTGTATCTCATTTTGAAGCCTGCTATTGCAGCCAAGGAAAGAGTGCGACTGAAGGAAAAACAATTGGATGAGAAGAACAGGTAATGGAACGTGTGGTGTTCAATCCGGGAAATGTGATGCCTCGAACCCAATTACATGACAGTCTCTCACTGCCGGCCAATCTCATCCCAAACTTTTAGCCAGATTGCTATTGATCCTAGTGTGGGAAGAGGAATGGAGAGGAGGTGGTGGGTGTAATGGCTGGGGTTGGAGGGGTGGGGGGAGATGGAGAGAATGCAGACGGCCCTCTGTGACCCATTCCCTGGCCAAGAGGGTAATCAAACACCCCTGGTCCGGCAGCTGGATGACTGTTCGGGACACATGAGCCTCTGGGTACTCTGTTCAGTAGTCTGTCATTATGACCTCATCACGCTTCCCAGGCAGAGAACCATGAGGTCACTCACTGCCTCTCAATGGAACTACAGGAGAGGACCACACCTGTTCTCTTTCTATTCCTCACCAGCTTCTTGCTTTTCTTCTACAGTTCACCATTGTTTTTTCCTTTCCCTTTGTTTTTCTCTCCGTCTACCTCTACATCTAATGTTTCCTCTAAGCTGCGCACAGAAGAAATATCAGCTTCCGCAGAGAAACATGAGCTTGAACTTCACTCAACTTTCTAGAGTTTTCCATGTTAGTTAACACTATCAACGTTTCCTTTTACTGTGGGAATTTTGATCGAATCAGCGCAATATTATCCACTTTCAATGCAACATACCAAAACAAACTATGCCAGACTGAGTATGCAAAAGTAAATATGCAAGAGATTTTGTTGTAGGCAGAACGCATCGGAGAAGGATTCTACACAGACCGACGCAGAATAACCAATCAGAGCTGCAGTAGGCCTATGCAAATGGTCCATTGCCATATATGAATCTGTGCCATTTACTTTGAACTGGACTGTGTTTACAGCATGAGCAGTCATGAGTAGATGTGCTTGTTTTGAGATCAAAGCAAGAGCTGCATGTAGCCACGTGTGAGCTATTAGCCCAGTTATAGATAATTTGTACTGATTGCTTCCTACAAGAGCACAAAACGTGTACATTTCTAGACATCTTTGAAAATCAAGTCAAGTAAAGGGGTCGTGTTGTATTTTGAGACTGACTTGAATAAGCTAAATAGGTAGAGGGAAGCATCATTTGTCTGATTCTATATAATAATGGTATGGGAATGATGCATTTTATTTTGTAAAGTGGTTTCTTGCATCAAACAACATTTTCACTCACCTTGTCTGAAGGACAAGTAGGTTCATGTCAAGCTCTGCATGGTTTTGTTCAAACGTCTCATGGAATGTAGGCCTACAATAAACACCACACTTTGGCTGCTACTGTGAGCTATTTCCATTTGGGATGCATTTTCTCCATTGATCATGGTAGACCACTCTGTTAGGTCTACATTTATGATCAAATAGCCACAGTAGTCTACTTGGCCACTGTTAAAACTAACTTAAAGCGGGTACAGCCTCAGTGTTCACAGTAAATGCGAGCTGGAAGTTGCACAGAATTTTCACAACGTTCAAGTTTGCGCTCAGTAGACCTGAAATTTGCTCAGTGGGATTTTTTTTTTAGGGAACGTCTACATCCACTTGGTTATTCTCTTGATCTCGCCACCCTCCTCGCACTTCTCTTGAGCTCTTCCCTCTCCTTTTTTTGCTTACTTCATCCATCTTCTCTCTCCCTTTTGATCATTATTTTCCCTCCCTCTCTCTGTCTCGTGGGACATTCCAGCCATCCGTGGAGAAGAGAGGGAGAGAGAGAGAGCTGCAGGATGGAGGCTAGCTAGCAGGGTTTGTGTTCTGAGTCTGATGGTGGTTAATGATGCAGTCAGGCTCCAAGGAGTTAAGTCCCCTCAGCACCACCATCACTCCCCCCCCAGGGCTCTGTCTCAGGGCATCTGCCTAGACTACACACACAAATGTACAGTATCCGTACCACCATCTCACTTTCTCCAATCTGCTCTGTCAACGTCAATATGAAATAAATCGTTCCGTTTATAGTTGAGGTCGACCGATTTAATCAGCATGGCCGATTTTAAATTAGGGCCGATTTCAAGTTTTCATAACAATTGGTAATCTGCATTTTTGTACGCCGATTACATTGCAATCCACGATGAGACTGCGTGGCAGGCTGACCACCTATTACGCGAGTGCAGCAAGGAGCCAAGGTAAATTGCTAGCTAGCATTAAACATACCTTGTTTTTTTATAATCTTAATATAATCACTAGTTTAACTAGCTTGTCCTGCGTTGCATATAATCAATGCAGTGCCTGTTAATTTATCATCGAATCGCAGCCTATTTTGCCAAACGGGGGATGATTTAACAAAGCGCATTTGAGAAAAAAGCACAATCGTAGCACCAATGAACCTAACCATAAACATCAATCCCTTTCTTAAAATAACAAGTATATTTAAAAAAAACTGCATATATAGTTAAAAGATTAATGTTAGCTGGCAATATTAACTAGGGAAATTGTGTTACTTCACTCGCGTTCCGTGCAAGGAGAGTCGGGGTATATGCAGCAGTTTGGGCCGCCTGGCTCGTTGTGAACTGTGTGAAGACCATTTCTTCCTAATAAAGACTAAATCATTTGCCAGAATTTTACATAATTATGACGTAACATTGAAGGTTGTGCAATGTAACATTAATATTTACACTTCGATAAAATATGGAATGGTTCCGTATTTCACTGAAACAATAAAAGTTTTGTTTTCGAAATGATAGTTTCCAGATTTTACCATATTAATGACCTAAGGCTCGTATTTCTGTGTGTTTATTATAATTAAGTCTATGATTTGATAGAGCAGTCTGACTGAGCGGTGGTAGGCGGCAGCAGGCTCATAAGCATTCATTCAAACAGCACTTTCCTGCATTTGCCAGCAGCTCTTCGCAATGCTTGAAGCACATCACTGTTTATGACTTGAAGCCATTCACCTCCCAAGATTAGGCTGGCAATACTAAAATACCTATTAGAACATCCAATAGTCAAAGGTATATGAAATACAAATGATATAGAGAGAAATAGTCCTATAATTCCTATTAAAAACTACCTAAAACTTCTTAACTGGGAATATTGAAGACTCATGTTAAAAGGAACCACCAGCTTTCATATGTTCTCATGTTCTGAGCAAGGAACTCAAACGTTAGCTTTTTTACATGGCACATATTGCACTTTTGTTTTTGCATTATTTAAATCAAATGGATTGTTTCATTATTTATGTCAGACTAAATTGATTTTATGTGTATTATATTAAGTTAAAATAAGTGTTCATTCAGTATTGTTGTAATTGTCATTATTACAAATATATATATATATATCACTCAATCAATTGGCTGATTTTAATTGGTATCGTCTTTTTTTGGTCCTCCAATAATCGGCATCGGCGTTGAAAAATCCTAATCGGGCATCCTCTAGTTTATAGTTCTGTTTTTAAAATGGCACTAATGTACACTATTCCACGGCTGCGATCCCAGACTCTAATTGACTGACCTGTCAAGTCTTCCATCAGCTTAGTCTGAGGCCCATTAACCCAGGTACCTTGTAGTGTCTGGACCAGGTCTCCCAGCCAGCCCTGCTGCCTTGTGAAGAGTAGCCACTTAGCAGGACTGATGAGTCTGCAACTTCACAGGCCTGATGGAACACATCCTGGAGGGACGACAAGACACCTCTACCTCAGAAGGAGTGTTTCCAAAGTGCCTCAGCCATTCAGTCGATACCAACCCAGCCCGGCACAGCAGTGAGGAAGTTTCCCAGGTGAACGTTGTCTTAGTCTGAGAAGCTGTTCAATAATTCAGTGTAGCTAACAACGTTTAACTGTTAGAACAGGCCTGACTGTTCCACTCCTGCACAGCCAGTGAGGTAGTTTGTGTACTTTGAGTTGGTCATCTCAAGAGGTAGTGGTGGGAGAGAAGCTGTGTCTCTCGGCTGAATTGAGGTGGGGTTGGCAGTGTTTTACTGCTGCTTCAGGAGGTTGTCCGTAAATTAATTTTCTAGCAATGCCCACAGTTAATGGTCACACAACTGGGTGTTTATATTCATCTTTTCAAATTTGAGATGTTAATTGATTGCTGACCAGCTTATAATTGAGGTTGGCTGTGTTGGTTTTTGGACAGAATTTAAGAGCGAGAATCATGGACTCTGTTTTTTTTTTCACTTTAAAATGTATTCCAAAAAAACACCATTGATTTCATAGTAAACCATACAACTCCATGCACATACAACTCCATGCACAAGGACTACTTAACAGTTTACACTGAAACATTTGTAAAAATGGATTTTGTGGTTGAACTGTGCAAATGTAAACTTTGGTAACGGAATCTCCCTTCAGTTTTATATGCGAACGTGGTTTCCAAAAAACTCTTAAATATCTGCTTCGACTTAAGATTCAAATATGTCTGCAGAAAGAATACGGTGTCTGCTATTTATTTTTTATTTCACCAGGTAGGCTAGTTGAGAACAAGTTCTCATTTACAACTGCGACCTGGCCAAGATAAAGCAAAGCAGTGTGAACAGACAACAACACAGAGTTACACATGGAGTAAACAATTAACAAGTCAATATAACACAGTAGAAAAAAAAGAAAGTCTATATACATTGTGTGCAAAAGGCATGAGGAGGTAGGCGAATAATTACAATTTAGCAGTTTAACACTGGAGTGATACATGATCAGATGGTCATGTACAGGTAGAGATACTGGTGTGCAAAAGAGCAGACAAGTAAATAAATAAAAACAGTATGGGGATGTGGTAGGTAAATTGGGTGGGCTATTTACCGATAGACTATGTACAGCTGCAGCGATCGGTTAGCTGCTCAGATAACAGATGTTTTAAAGTTGGTGAGGGAGATAAGTGTCAAACTTCAGCGACGTTTGCAATTCGTCATGGCCATGCTATGTCATGGCACCATGTGTTTGAAGTGGATTAACACCTGCTAACGGAATTAAATCATGGGTCCCTGATGTGTAAAACACAGAAATGCATAATTGGACATCGCAGAACACAGTAGAGTATCAAATCAAATGTATTTATATAGCCCTTCGTACATCCGCTGATATCTCAAAGTGCTGTACAGAAACCCAGCCTAAAACCCCAAACAGCAAACAATGCAGGTGTAAAAGCACGGTGGCTAGGAAAAACTCCCTAGAAAGGCCAAAACCTAGGAAGAAACCTAGAGAGGAACCAGGCTATGTGGGGTGGCCAGTCCTCTTCTGGCTGTGCCGGGTAGAGATTATAACAGAACATGACCAAGATGTTCAAATGTTCATAAATGACCAGCATGGTCGAATAATAATAAGGCAGAACTGTTGAAACTGGAGCAGCAGCACAGTCAGGTGGACTGGGGACAGCAAGGAGTCATCATGTCAGGTAGTCCTGGGGCACGGTCCTAGGGCTCAGGTCAGTTGAAACTACAATAACTGTACCTTACTTTCTTTACTTTATTGTATTTGACTTTACTCTACTGTGCTCTACTCACTGTACAGTAAGTTGTTGTACTGGACTCAGTACTGTGCTCTACTGTGATATCCAAACTTGTGAAACATTTGTCTATGATGGGTTCAGATTTGGTACAACCCATTAACATCAAGGCCAGGGTAGACTGACCAAATTTCAACTACTTTTCAATGGCAATGGACTTCCAGTGTCGGTCGGTGCTCAGTGGGTGAGGATGCTGCTTACAGTAAATGGAAAAAGGGGCTCATGGGTAGGTGTCAGTAAGAACTGGGAGAGGTGACATTAACTGGAGAGAGAGAGAGAGGCAGAGAGGGGGTGATAGAGAAGGGTTGTCGAGACTGACTGTTTAAACACTTTTGGTTTGACCAACAGAAAGGCAAAGAAAACAGTAATGACCTGTCACCAAAACCCCATACACTACCCACCATTGCAACCTGTACGCTCTCATTGGTTGGCCCTCTTCATACGGGTCGCCAAACCCACTGGCTACAGGTTATCTACAAGTCTCTGCTAGGTAAAGCCCCGCCTTATCTCAGCTCACTGGTCACCATAGCAGCACTCACTCGTAGCACGCGCTCCAGCAGGTATACCTCACTGGTCACCCCCAAAGCCAATTCCTCCTTTGGTCGTCTTTCCTTCCAGTTCTCTGCTGCCAATGACTGGAAAAAAATGCAAAAATCACTGAAGCTGGAGACACATATCTCCCTCACTAGCTTTAAGCACCAGCTGTCAGAGCAGCGCACAGATCACTGCACCTGTACATAGCCCATCTGTAAACAGCCCATCCAACTACCTCGTCCCCATACTGTTATGTATTTATTTATCTTGCTCCTTTGCACCCCAGTATCTCTACTTGCACATTCATCTATCACTCCCGTGTTAAATTCCTATATTGTAATTACTTCGCCACCGTGGCCTATTTATTGCCTTAACTCCCTTATCTTACCTCATTTGCAGTCACTGTGTATAGACATTTTGTTTTTTCTACTGTATTATTGACTGTATGTTTTGTTTATTCCATGTGTAACTCTGTGTTGTTGTATGTGTCGAATAGCTATGCTTTAACTTGGCCAGGTCGCAGTTGCAAATGAGAACTTGTTCTCAACTAGCCTACCTGGCTAAATAAAGGTGAAATAAAATGAAAACATTTAAAACATTTATTTTAAACAGTATGCCAGTGAAAGGACGGTAGAAGGTGGCCCAACAGTGGTTTGTGTCTTATGATTTCCCATTGCAGCCATTTCAGTTGCAGTAATGGCGTTAATTATGTTTTTTTTGTTGGTAATTCAGTAACCAAATTGGTAACGGAATTACAAGTTTTAATCACTTAATAAACCATGTATATCAGTAGAATCACCAATTTATTGGTAGGTCTACCATTACTTGTTAATTCTGTGAACTTTCATTATCCTCCCCCATGAGGTGGAGAGATTAGAAAATATCTTAGATATGTGGTGGTTTTCGTTAATGGAAATACAAGGCAATATATCAAATGTATTTATATAGCCCTTCTTACATCAGCTGATATATCAAAGTGCTGTACAGAAACCCAGCCTAAAACCCCAAACAGCAAGCAATGCAGGTGTAGAAGCACGGTGGCTAGGAAAAACTCCCTAGAAAGGTCAGAACCTAGGAAGAAACCTAGAGGAACCAGGCTATGAGGGGTGGCCAGTCCTCTTCTGCCGGGTGGAGATTATAAACAAACATGGCCAAGATGTTCATAGATGACCAGCATGGTCAAATAATAGTAATCACAGTGAACAGGTCAGGATTCCATAGCTGCAGGCAGAACAGTCGAAACTGGAGCAGCAGCACGGCCAGGTGGATTGGGGACAACAAGGAGTCATCATGCTAGGTAGTCTTGAGGCATGGTCCTAGGGCTCAGGTCTTCCGAGAGAGGGAGAAAGAAAGAGAGAATTAGAGAGAGCATACTTACTTTCTGATACCTTTTTAAGACTTTCTGGCAGATGTTTTCTAAGACTCTTTTTACACCTGTTTATCCAGAAATCAAAGCCTTTAATTATGCCAAGTTCTAAAAATGGGAAATGGTTGAAAATGTTATCTATGCCTTAATTTCCCCCAAAATACATTTACTTTTAGCTTTTCGACAAGCTCCTTTGAACTTCATGTTGAAGCTCATGGTTCCTTTTTGATGGAAATACCCTCAAGTCAAAAGCTGTCATCAAACCAACAAAGAAGCATACAGAATTTCAGAAAATATATATACATTTAAGAATGTCAAAGCAGAGTGATACAAGCCAAGGCGGTTTATCGAACTTCTGTTTTGATTTAACGTGAACACATAAGTCTAGGAAACGTTCACCAGCAGCTCCAGTCAGACTCCCCTCGCTGGCCAAGCTCACTGCACATGATTTGCAACTTAAATGTGGAAGTTCATTAATTCAGCAGCCAGCGGCTGGGCTGACCTTTGTGCCTCTTCAAAGGTTTGGCCCGTTTCCTGGCAGGAACCCAGCCCCATCTCTCTAGACCAGGGATCATCAACTAGATTCGGCCGCAGGCCATTTCCTTTTTTAAATAAAACCACCCGCCAGTTGGGAAACCCTGCTCTAGACCTTGGCCCCATGCCTCCTCTCCAGCCCACGTACCCTAGTAGACTTATCTCCATCCCCATCTCCCCAGCCTCAGCCCCATCTCTATCTGCCCAGCAGCAGTCCCATCCCTATTGCTAGCCCTATCCCCCAGCCTCCGCCATATCGCCCCCCACCATGCAGTTATCCCAAGCCAGCCAGTACTAGAAAGATAATGCTTTAGTTAGGATTTTAGCAGGCCTCCAGAGCCCAGGCCCGGGCTGGATTAGGTTTAATTAAAATAAGTGCGAGGAAGAAAATAGCATTTACCACCACTGGGTGAATTTACCAGCTTTTGTTAATGTCAGGGGATTGCCAACAAACCAGTTGGTTTAGACAGCTAAATAGATTTGTTTTAAATTGTGTGGGTGAATAAGTGTCAGGGGGTTGTGTGTGTGTGTGTGTGTGTGTGTGTGTGTGCACTACGTCATTGACAGTGTAGAGAAGTGTAGTTGACATGAAAACCCTGAGACTCTGTAGCACCCCACAGAGAGAGGCCGGGCTATGACTCTGGTCCGACACACACACACACACTGGAGGAGGAGTAGATGGAGGTAGGACAAGGTGTACAATCACTGTTATTTTATTCAGAGATGAAGAGGAGAACAAGGGGTTTGATCCAACTGGAGCAGGGACACGCTACATTCCATGAGATGTAATGTGAGCGCTGATCAGTTGTTTAGCGTGTGTTATTGTTTTGGTGGCTCTGAGGAAATGTGACCATTTTTGATGGGCAAGGTTTTTCAATTATATTTGCCTAAATTAATTGGTAACTTTGGGGCACTCTTCCAGAGGTCCTCATTTACCCCTTCTCCCTCCCAACCCCCGAGCGCGCACACCCCTCATCAAGGAGGGGAGGGGAGAGGGAGCTTTATCACAGACGGCCTGCCGACAGGATTACGGCAACAAATCCTGTCAATCACTCATTAATAAAGGTGGATAAGAGGATCAGCTTCTCCCAGGGACTCAACCAGTGAAACAGACTGACTTCTATACAAATATTTGGTCTGAGGGAGGGTGAGATAGGATAGAGGAATTTGCGTGACTGCATGTAGGCCCATTTGAAAATCCAAATGGAATGACGTTTAACCACATTGTTAGGTTAATAATTGGGAAACGTTTAATGGGGAATCAGTGTTTGATTTTTAACCAACATGTTCTAACCCAAACAGTTGCAGTTGTGCGTGTCCTGGCCCCTGATGGTTTTAATACCCAGCTACCCTATATATAACGCACGGTTTGTCGGTCATGCTTCTATTCTCTCAAATGGTCCAGTGGGTCCAATAGCGATGTTAGATCACACCAAGTGGGAAGCCTCTAATCTGCCACATAGATGAATATTTAATGGGGCAAATATTAAAACTTGCCCCCTAGGGCAGTTAACTGCAGGGTTGTGCTCAATTCAGAATTTTGAATTGACTCCCATTCAACTCATGAGTTGAAATTTGACTTGATTGACCACACCCCACAGGATGTAGAATTTGAGGTTTAGGAAGTAGAATTTAATTCAGTGTAATTCAAAGAAATTCCACTCCGTCATAGAACATGAGATTTTCATTGTATCTGACACACTTCCAGATACCAAAGAATATATCACTTTTCTATGGAAACAATATTCATACTCTTTTGACCTTAGTGCTTAGAATAGTCCATTATAATTTGAGGGTTACTAATACATTCTGGAAAATGTCAACCATATTTTATATGCATGTTTTATGTACAATATGTGTATTTATATAGAATAGAAGAGGCATTTGAATTTCATTGCATTCTATTTCCTTTTAATTCATGTTTACTATTTAAAATTAAAATCCAATCATTTAATTGGGATTTGAGTCATTCTCTATTAAATTCTGAATTGACCACAACCTTGGTTAACTGGGGCCAAAACACAAGCATCTCTCACACCATGTCACCCCACATCCTCCCTCGGTCCTCCTCCTTCACACGCTCCCATCCTTTCAATCCCAGGTTAAAAGGAGGACACAGCACATAGGCCCTGTTGGAATGCTTAGAAAAATGCATAATTTCTTCCTTCCTACCTTGCTTGGAGTAATGACTGATCTAACAGAACTGAGTGGGTATATAGTGACATTTGCTTCAATTCCTTCCTGAAGGATCTTCCAATTCAAGCTTTCCATCATAGACAATAGGTTGTCTATCTATCCCAGGTTATCCACCTTAATGACATCAAATGGATCTCCTGGCCTTGTGTTAGTAGCCCTTCAGGACGTGAGTCCCGCTCTAGTTCAGCAGAAGCCCTCTCCCTCCAGTCTAATCAAGGCCAAACAGCCAGATCCGCCGCCTCTACGCACCTTTCATTAGATAATCCATTTATTACTCCAACCACTCAATACCTCCCCAGCACTCCCAGAAATGGAGGCGCTACGCACATGACATGTCTTCCCATACTGTCTCTCCTCTCCTGCTACACTCAATCTTTACTGTTGTCTGCTGATGATTCAGATTGTGCATTTCTTTGAAAAACATCCCTGCTAACGATGTCATGTGTCTCATTTAGTTGAATGGCCTTGTATTGCATTGCTTTCATACATTGTTTCATTACCATCGAATCTTCTAAGATTTGTCCTGCCTAACATCTCCACTGATGTGTTTGGAAGCTGTAGTAGTGCCAGAGGGTTTGTCTAGAGAGGTGCTGCTGCTGTTCAACTAGATTAAGCAGCTGTATGAGGAGGAGAGGGAGGGAGAGCATACCAGTATGACCTTCATTGGTATTCCCTGTCGAAGATGATCAAGGAGAAAGCCCTGTACTGGAGCCATGCAATTCATCTCTTCTTGATTGACCTGAGCCTCTCCTCCTTTAAAGAGCATGCATGCATGCCTCACACCAGCTCATAAGCATGCACACACAAACATCTATAGGCAGCTGCTTCGTCGTCAAACACGCACACCACACACTCGTACCCTGACACTTTCAGCGAAAATGGAATGCAGCTGGCATTTACACTCAACCTTGGCTCCCATCATCTGTATAGCCTTAGTTTTCTATGCATGACATTGGTTGGACAGTAATGTCTCATGAATGGTAATTGGTGATATTACAATGTCATGGGTCTTTTGATGAACATTTATCTTGATCATGTTCTTCTCCTCCCCCACTCCTCATTTTATCTACTACTCTTCACATGCTCTCCCTCACACCCCCTCCCTCCTCCATGTCTTTGTTCCCTTTCTCTCTTGCACTCTTTCCCTCCCGCTCTTTTCTCTCTCCTCCCCCACATTTTTCTTTCTCAATTTGTTCTTCTTTCGTTCCCTCTCCACCATCATTCCTTCATTCCCCCCCTCCCCCATCTCCTTTTGTCATCTCTTTTCTTTTCCCTCTCCCATTCTATCTTTCCTCTCCCATCTGTGGCTCATTCAACTCTACTCCACTTCAAGCTTATTGTCATAAACAAGAATAGGTTATCAATCAACATACCTAAAAACCAAATTGTAAACAATTGTCATTCTCGCTCTCCCCCCTCCAGTACGCATCAGCCGGCTGCCTGTTGTCCCTCCACCACAGTGAGAAGCCTGAACACGAGGAAGTGTGTGAGTTCCGTCCCTACACCTGCCCGTGCCCCGGAGCTTCCTGTAAGTGGCAGGGCTCCCTGGAGGCTGTCATGCCCCACCTGATGCATGCCCACAAGTCCATCACCACCCTGCAGGGAGAGGACATCGTCTTCCTGGCCACAGACATCAACCTGCCGGGGGCTGTGGACTGGGTCATGATGCAGTCCTGCTTCGGCCACCACTTTATGCTGGTCCTGGAGAAGCAGGAGAAGTACGAGGGCCACCAGCAGTTCTTTGCCGTGGTGCTGCTCATCGGAACGAGGAAGCAGGCCGAGAACTTCGCCTACCGCCTGGAGCTCAACGGGAACCGGCGGCGCCTCACCTGGGAGGCCACGCCCCGCTCCATCCACGACGGCGTGGCGGCCGCCATCATGAACAGCGACTGTCTGGTGTTTGACACGTCCATTGCTCACCTGTTTGCTGACAACGGCAACCTGGGGATCAACGTCACCATCTCTATGTGCTGAGCTGCTCACATGTGGAAACACACACACCCGTGCGTAGAAGTTACACACCTCTCGTTCTCAGACTTACACACAAACCAGTATACAGTTACTGACTGCTGTGTGATGCAGTAGAGTGTGTGTGTGTGTGTGTGAGAGGACGGGTAGGAGATCGAGAGGATATATGTGTGTGTGTGTTGCTGCTTGAGCCTTGTTGGCTCCCCATAATGCTTGAATGGAGACTGGCCTGTAGCGTAGTTTCAAGGTGTGTGCCTGTTCTCGCATTGTGTGTGCTGGAGACAGTGTACAGTAGCTTACATGTGGTGGGCTTGTAATGATTGATTCCCTACCTGTGCCCAGGTGAGTTTGCCTTGCTCCCAGGACCCCACATCCCTCTTCAACTGCTCCCACCCCGCTCACCCCCACCACCTCTTCTGCCCAGCCAACCGGTGCCAGGCAAGGAGGGCACTGCCCAGGGTAAGAAGAGGCGGTCCGTCAATCTGCTTCCACCCGGCAGATTCAGAGAAGCTCCACTTCAACAGCCAGTGGCCCCTGCAGATGCAGCTTTCTAATCCTCACAGCGAATCAAGTTTCAGTAAATTGGACAGTGGACAAATCGGGGCTTCAGAGACGCATGTGGGCAGAGTCGGGGCCTGATGGTGACCAATGCGCTGCCTCCCAGTCTGGGTTAGTGTGAGCTGAGGGGTTGCTCATGCTCTGCTAAAGGATTACACAGACTACGAACCAACTCCTTACTGTTCAAAACAGTAAGCTGCAAAACGCAACCATTTCCATAAGTATGTCATGGTTATTAAAACAAGCCTATGTTATGCCCAGAGTGTCTATGAAATGAAGATGACACTGTAACTGAGAAGTTGTGTGTATAATATACACTGAGTGTATGAAACATTAGGAACACCTTCCTAGTATTGAGTTGCACTCCCTTTTGCTCTCAGAACAGTCTCAATTCGTCTGGGTATGGACTCTACAAGGTGTCGAATGTGTTCCACAGGGATGCTGGCCCATGTTGACTCCAATGCTTCCCACAGTTGTCAAGTTGGCTGGATGTCCTTTGGGTGGTGGACCATTCTTGATGCACATGGGAAACTGTAAGCATGAAAACCTCAGCAGTGTTGCAGTTCTTGACACACTCAGACCGGTGCGCCTGGCACCTACTACCATACCCCGTTCAAAGACACTTAAATATTTTGTCTTGCCCATTCATCCTCGGAATGGCATACATACACAATCCTTATCTCAATTGTCTCAAGACTTAAAAATATTTCGCTAACCCATCTCCTCCCCTTCATCTACACTGATTTGAAATGGATTTAACAGGTAACATCAATAATGGATCATAGATTTCACCTGGTCAGTCTGTCATGGAAAGAGCAGATGTTCCTAATGTTTTGTACATTCAGGCGATTGATCCTGAGATTGTAAGCATATCTGTCCAGCATGTAGAATAAAGTAAGATTAGATTTTTGGTCATCATAACGTTTCATAAAGGTTTCGTAATGCCTTCGTAATGATGGTATGAAACCTGTCGTAAACCCTAGTGCCTAGTTATTCACATGGATTCTGTATGACAATACAAACAACAAATGTAAAACAAACTTAAGTTGAATACTTACATTCTCAAACAACAAACGCATGTTACTTCTCCAAAGTCACAAGTTCTGTTGTTTATACCCTGACTGATCGAAGGTTAGCTTGTTTGCTAACAATGAAGTCCCACGCCTTTTTGTATGGTCATTTTTCATTTAAATCCCTGAATGAAAGACTGGACCTTGCGACTATCAGATTCTATCTTACATTTTGGTCCAAAATGAGTTGTTCAGATAGTTGGTCTTTTGGTGGTCCTTTACATGTGAGAGAGGTCCGGTTTGTAATGGAAAGAAAAATAATACATTGTAAGTTCTATTTGCGCAAACACCTTTTTAACTTTAAGGTTCTATCTGCAATCCATTCACAATGCTAGGTTGTCAATCAAAAATAATTGCATGTAAGGTGATATACTTATTGAGTCATAAAAGAGTAAGACATCGCAAAACAGTTCTGAGATCTGGGACTTGAAAATTACTCCATCTAAAAACGATAGATTTTGCAGATAGAACCTTATAGTCCTTATGGTCCTCTTTTTCAATTCCAAATTTTTTTTCACCACTTTTTCAGAACAATGGCCATAATGTAAGGTAAAAACTAATAAATACAGGTGCATTAGAGCATATTTTAGGCACTTAGGAGAGGCATTACTGTTTTTGTCTTGTTCTATATCAATACGAAAACCTCCATGGAGGTTATTTCACTGAAATTATAAATTTACCAGATTTTATCGATTTAATAGCAAGTAGTTTACTGACCTTGTGTCAGAGACCAGAACAGTATCAGTATCCATAGCGAAGCTTTAACAATGTTACTAGTTCTCCGTAGGATATAGTGTATTTGCCATTTTGGGGAACTTTTGCTTTAACAAATGTGATGAATGTTAATTAAGAAATAATAATTCACTACAAAACAGTTCTGAGATGTGTGGACTTTTATGCTCAATATCTCAGAACTGCTTTGCGCAGATAGTCCCAAGGTCTCGAGGTGTCATGCTATTTAAAATATGACATTATGTTCACTTCATGACAAGTCAAGTCACATTTTATTGTGTGTGTTTGTGAATACTTCAATGTTTGCTTTGAAGATGAGGTTATTGTCAAGGTTTAAAGCACTGAGAAGGTTCTGGAGCAAGTCCCACAGTACCACCACGGTTGGGATTATTTATGCTGTGTTTTTCTCTGCATACACTCCTTACCAACAGAGAACAGTAGGGAGGAGGCACGCATTTGTAAATACACACATTTTCTTATTTGTTCCTATGTGTAACAATTCTCTTAATCGTTGAACCTGGTTTACCTTCAATTATTTTATGCTCTGATATACTGTAATATGGGGGTAGTTTTCCTCTTGTCAGTCAACCCACCACAGCCTTACTTTTGTACACATCCTAACTAGTATGCCCTGCGTTGGGAGGGCATCTCTGAGGACTGACTCAGACCAACCCTTAGTGTCTTGAACAGACTCTCGGTTTGAGTGGACTTCGGGGCAAAAATGGGCATCCCATAGTAGTGTAGCCATGTACCTTCGCCCTCACCTGGCATCATAGTAACCGAGCAAGTACCCACCTTTCCATGAAATACCTCTGACGTCGACCACGGATATGTCTGTAATCCAACAGTCCTCTCCTGCTCGCTCTCCTGATGTCCTGCATGGGGGGAGGGATCCCCACTACTTGCCCACAAACCCCTGCAGTATACCCAGAAACATCCTCTGCTCCACTGCTCTCGTCTTTCTTATAAACATTTGAAATATGTAAATGTTGGATGACCATATTTTCTAAAAGATAGTATGAGGATATCCTGTTAATTTGAGTGCTATTTATGTGTTCACGGTTACTCCAACTGCTGTACAGAGGTTTTGAGGTTATTTTGAGCTGTTGTAACTACCTGGCATTCTGCTCTGGTGGTCAGTGTCCCTGCTTTACCCACTGCCTGGATTTCTGCCAACAGTCCTTTGGGCAGCACAGCTCTGCAGTCACTATGGTTTATCTGGAATGTCAGCAAAAAATGCTAACTGTGACGGTCATATTTTCCTAAGATGGACTTTAAGCCTTTAATACTGCGTCAGTTATCATGAGTCATCGAGAACTGCAGTCCTTTCATTTAATCAGGGAGTCCTACTGAGACCAATGTCTCATTCACAGATCAGTTCTGAATTACAGAAAATAAACACATCAATACAACATGCAAGCAGAAATTAAAAACATGGTCATAAAAAAACAAACACATGAATAATAATAGTGATGATAGTAATGATGATCTGTTTGGCATTGCATTCATGTATTGTTAATGGGGCAATAGGAGATCAAATCAGTGAAAACTAAGGCAGAGACACTGTCCACCAAATGAGATTTCAGGATTTCATGGCACATTTGTTTCCACTTTGCAAATTGAAAACACCTTTAGGTCTACATCACCATTACCTGACAGAAACATCTGTCAACATTCATAAGCATTCTATCATCTAACTTAAAGTAACTGTCCAGGGAAAAGCTCACTTTTAAAAGCTCATCTGTTCACTCATAGCCAAATAATGTTGTTGACTCGTCCTACACTTGTAATTGTGGCCAAAGCATACATTTGAGGGGGAAAAAACACTTCAAAAACATATATCTGAAACAGACTGCTTAAAAAATGCTTGCTATTTCATCATAGAGGAGGACGTCAGGTTTTTGGCCGAGACGTCTCATTGGCTGAGCTGGCCAATCAGCGGTTTACTTGTCATGAATACTTTTATTGACCGGTAATACCCCCACATCATTCAAACACAGAGAATCTGATTGTTAACATAGTTTCCCTTCCAAAATGTGGACATTATTTAATTAATATTGTAATTAATTATAGATCATAGAAATATTTTATAGAAATCAGGAAACACTGGACAGCTACTTTAAACATACGATGGTAGTTAGAAATATAGAAATCCTTTGCAGGTACTGTCATATGAACGCCAAGTCTTAGAAATGCTAATGAATACCTAGGCTGTCATTACAGTGGGTATCATAAATATTCATCCCCCTTGGATGTATTTACAAAGTGGGATTGAAATGGATGTAATTGTGATTTTTTTTGTCATTATACTACATCAAATACTCAATGTCAAATGAAAATAATTCTACAAATGAATAAACATTTTATAACTCAAATATAGTCGTTGCATAAGTATTCACCCCCTAAATTTAGTTCAGGAGTAAAATTTTGGCTTAACAAATTACAAAAATTACATGGACTCACTCTGTGTGAAATAATAGATTTGATTTTTTTTTTAATGGCTACACCTTCCTCTGTCCTCCAAATGACATCTGAATGGTCCCTCAGTCAAGTATTTAATTTCAAGCACAGATTCAATTACAAAGACCAGGGAGCCACATAAAAAGCCTCAAAAAGAAGGGCAGTGATTGGTAGATGAGTAACAAATCAGCCATTGAATATCTCTTTAAGCCTGGCCAAATTAATAATTATGCTGTGGATGATGTATTAAACCACCCAGACACAACAGTTGTCGTTCTGAACTGAGCTGGAGGACAGGAAGGAAACTGCTCAGGGATGTCACCATGAGGCCATTGGTGATTTTAAAACTGCTACAGAGATAAATGGCTGTGATGGGAGAAAGCAACTAAGGATGGATCAACAACATTCTAGTTACTCCACAATAATGACCTAAATGACAGAGTGAAAAGAAGTCTATAAATATACAGAATATTCCAAAACATGCATCCTGTGTGCAACAAAGCACTAAAGTTATACTGCGAGAAAACACGGCGAATACACTTTTTGGTCTAGTTGCAAAGCCTTATGTTTGGGGCAAATCCAACACAACACATCACTGAGTAACTGCCTCCTTATTTTCAAGCATGGCAGCATCATGGTACTGTATGGGTAAGCTTGACATTGGCACAAACTGGAAATTTTCAGGATAAACCCTAGAGGAAAACAGCCTTCAGTTTGCTTTCCACAAGACATTGGGAGACAAATGCACCTTTCAGCAGGGTAATAAACTACAACACAAAGCCAAATCTATACTGAAGTTGCTTACCAAGAAGACCGTTATATAATGTTCCTGAGTGACCAAGTGAAAGTTTGGACTTAAATCTGCTTGACAATATATGGCAAGATTTCAAAATGGCTTTGTAGCCATGACCCCCAACACCTTGACAGAGCTTGACACATTTTAAAAAGAGTAATGGGCAAATATTGCACAATCCAAGTGTGAAGCGCTCTTCGAGACTAACCCAAGAAGACTCACAGCTGTAATCGCTGCCCAAAAAGTGTTTCTAGCATGTATTGACCCGGGGTGAATACTTCTCTAATTAAGGTACTGTATATTCTTTTTCATTACATTTTAAGAAATGTAAAAAGTAAAAATCTCACTTGTGCATTTCAGAGTATGTTGTGTAGATTGTTGACAAAAAATGACAAATCCATTTGAATCCCACTAAAGCAATACAATGTGAAGACATCCAAGGTGGTGGAATACTTATGATATCAACTGTACACTGAGTGTACAATATTCCTAATGAGTTGGACCCCCTTTTGCCCTCAGAACAGACTCAATTGGTTGGTGTTAGGACTCAATAAGTTCCACAGGGATACTGGCCCATGTTGACTCTAATGCTTCCCACAGTTGTGTCAAATTGGCTGGATGTCCTTTGGGTGGTGGACCATTATTTATGCACGCAGGAAATTGTTGAGCGTGAAAAACACAGCAGCGTTGACACACTCAAACCAGTGCACCTGGCACCTACTACCATACCTCATTCAGAGGCATTTTCATCCACCTGTCAATCCATTATAATCATTCTACAACCCTGAAAAGTACACACGTTCTTGACATACCTCAGGGAAATACAACCCAAGTGTTTTAGATAGAGTACATTCACAGTAAACATGATGTCAAAGACATATTTTGTACAGCAGGCCCAATACTTCTCTCTTCCCTAGTCTTGCCAGATCCTGTGAGGTTTCTATAACAGATATATGGGTGCAATTTCTTATTTGTGATAGATACTCTTGACAACTTCTTTTCAACTCTGGATGGACTGCATCATTTGTGTCAGATTGTGGTTTGAGATGTGATCATTACAGTTTATGATCAGAGCTTGTTTTCTGTATTTCTTTAAGTTTGTTTTCTGTAAACAGGAAATGATGGGGGTTGATATTGTCAGTGTTGTTAATTGTAATGGCAAAATATTTGTTCTGCTTGTGTGATGTATTCCTATACAGTAGGAAACCTTTGAGGCTATATAGTGTGGAGGAGTTTATAAACCAAGACAGAAGGTCAATATTTGGGTTGTCTCCCTGAACTTTATTATTATTATCTCTCAACAGAGAATTGGTCAAAACACAGTTAAATATAATGCTTGCATGATATTAAACGATATTGCATCACATAGTGCTAAATTGCACCAACTTCCACGCTCCAAAACTCTCCTTTCAATTGCAATTATGTCCCTAACTAAAAATATATAAATTTGGGACACCGCAATGGTCTCCTCTCCTTTTCTTCCCAGCCTGGCTAAGTGTCTGCTCATCTGGGGCCCAGGTCAAAGAAGAAATTGACCTCTGACCTCTAGCCCAGTCTGACCAGTAAACGCAGACCTGGAATTCATAAAAACTGTCTAGTACATCACCACCCAGGCAACTAACAGATAGCATCAACTGGACTAGAGGATAGCATAGTATTGAGGATCTATTCATGCAGCCAGACAACAACGGTGGTGACCAGTGATTAAGTGTGTGGCCTGTCTGTTGCCTGGCCCCCCACTGGGAGAGTTTTGAGAGGGAGATTAACTCATATCTGTCCACTGAGGACAAAATGGTGGCTCGTCCTCAGTACCCCAGTTTGGTATTTTCATTGGAACCCTTGTGATGAGATTAAAAGAGCTGATTACATGTACTGTGTTTCAATTGCCAACGATCGACAGGCTCCTTCACACGCTTAACCGCTTGGTTGGAATTAAATAGTTTCTTTAATGTCTGATGATCACAGGCAGAATGTGCTTTACCTCTTTTTCCCCTTTTATTTTTTGATACAAAGTTAATTTATTCATGGAATATATTTCTGTAGCAATGCTTTGTTCTCTCTCGCTAGGTGATTAACTATGTTGATGTGGCTTTTAAACATAATTTAGTGTGACGGATGAATTACAGTTAAAATCCTGGGCTAGTGATACCATGTAAATACTCTTTGTTTGATTAGAATTATTCATTTTCTAATTTGGTTGGTTCTTCACTGAATTACAAGTTGTGTAATGTTGTTTTGGACAGTCAATGTTATCTTTGGAGGCTATTTCTCTATTTCTTTTCACCCAAAATTACCTCTATTTTTGAAGCCAAGAGGAAGCTCCGATCTTGCGTTGTCTTGAAATCCAATTACAAAAATAAAAATGTTATTTATATGGCATCTGTCTCACTCTTGTTTGAAAGCAAATCTCAAGTCTTCTCTACAAAAGCAATTGTCATTTTTATTTACAACAGTAAATCAGTAAGTCAAATTAAACAATGTACAGCAGTTTAAAGGTGGCAATCCATTGGAAATCCAGTTCCCATTTACTCTGCTGCTGATGTTGACTAAGCTGTTGTCGTGGAAACAGCATAGGACATCTTCTCATGGCATGTATTTCCTGTTACTTTCTCCTGTACTCTCTCTCCCGACTGTGTTCTTCTCTATGCTTACTGGACTGGTCTCTCTCTCTATTCCTATCACTGTCCCTGTCTTTCTCTCGCTCCCTGTCCCTATTTCTATCACTGTCTTTCTCTCGCTCCCTGTCCCTATTTCTATCACTGTCCCTGTCTTTCTCTCGCTCCCTGTCCCTATTTCTATCACTGTCTTTCTCACTCTCCCTATTTCTATCATTGTCCCTCTCTCTTTCCCTAGTTCTTTCTCCCTCCTCCCTGCCTGTCCTCTTGCTCTCCAACTGCAGTCCTCCATCTCTCCTCTCCCCCATCTCATGTCTCCTCTTCTCATCCTCCCTGGACCTATCCCTCTCTCTGTCCTGTTGGTCTCCATAGCGATTTCGGAACCCTCCGTCCTCCTGCCTGTGTGTGTCTCGGGGGTTCCGTAGTTCTGCCCCAGGCCCTGGTCTCTCTCCCCTGGACCTCAGCCGCTCCTCTGCCACCCCCCGCTGGCTGTACCTGTCATAACCCAGGTCCTCTTTCTCCTGCTTCACCCTCACTGTCGGGACAGGCCCGGGTGGAGTCTGGGCCAGCCTCTCCCTCTGCTCCCTCTCCGCCTTTAGAGCCTTTTTCTCCTTTTTCTTTTTCTTCTTCTCTTTCTTGTCTGGGTTGGAAATGAAAGAAAAGACGGAGTGAGTTCAGGTAAGATGAGATATGAACATGACAGACACCTATTTGAGACACTGACAGCCAAGTTATCCTTCACTACTCAGCTGTACTCAGTGTCCTTGCCTTACAATTAAAGTCTACTTTAGTCAAAACGGCTCTGGGAATGACAAGCAGCAGGCATGTACCCTCTAAGCCTCCAGTAGTATCCCCTCCTCACCTTTCTTGGGCTTCTTCACTGGTACAGCATACTGCTCCTCTTCTTCGGACTCAGAGGATGAATGGTCGGGTAGTTTAGGGGCACAGCCCTCCTCCCTTAGGCGCTTGGTGATATCGTCCATGTCCTCATTGTCTTTGGGAGGGCGGTAGTTGAGCACATGGTCCACTCGGATGGTCCGCCCCTTTATCTAGATGTCAAGAGAGAGACAGATCATAACACAATGTAATGAGGTACAGTAATTTACAAGTATTTTGCCAGTAAAATGCATGTTTACTGGTTTGGTCTCATAAAATGTATTTCTCTCTTGTTCTCTCTCAGCTGGGAGTGATTACTGTTCATTACCTTGATCCCGTTTAAGTTATCCACAGCCAGGATTGTGCTCCTCTGGTCCTCGTAGCAGATGAAGCAGAAGCCTTTGGATTTACCAGTCTTCTTATCACGCACCAGGTTGATGTTGGCTATCTCGCCATACCTGCAGACACACATTAACCAGGATAACTCAATCTAATGCAGAATTTTTTATTCAGAATGAAAAGGAAGAAGGTTCAGAGGGAAGATAAGGATGGAAAGAGACATGCAATTGGATAAACAAGAGACAGAAAGAACCGGGGGAGAGAAAGGGGAATATGAGTGAGAGATGGGAGGAAAGGGTATATGTATGGGCCTCACTGAGAGAAAACACAGACGATGTCACCTTCTGTCAGCTCATAAGGAAATCCACCTGCCGGTTACAACAGAAACACCAAGGTTAAAAAAAAGAGGCTTGGTGGTGAGAGACTGGAGAACAAGCCATTAATTGAATAAACAAGCCACTCACATTTTCAGCCCCCAACTGGTGAGCTGCCAGTACACTCTAAACATCAACCTTGGCTGTTAGTATGGTGTGGATTTGTAATACAATGAGTTGGATCAATTCTACTCAATCCCAAAAGTGTCTCTGACACAGCCTCTTACCGATGAATATCCAGGCGCTGTCCTTGTACTCCGAGTGCCATGACACAGTCTCCTTGACCCCCAGTGAGGCCTCTCTCTCATTCAACTCATTGATCAACTTCACTTTGGTCAGGGGACTGCAGGGTGGGAGGGAGAGATGGACAAACAAATAGTGTTTAACATGCAATAGAATACAGAATCATCTCTCTGCTGATCCTGTCTCTTTTCTTGACCATCCATGGCCAAGCTTCTTCTTTTTTTACCCCATGAGTAACTACATACCATCTGACTAGTTAGCGAGCAGCTATTATGGTTAGTATGGTGTATTTATATAACGTTAACATTAGTAACAGTAGCAAATTATTAGCAAGACAACGTTAGCCATGTTGACTGATGTCCAAGTAAAGTTAGTGGCTGGCTAGTTAGTTAGATCTCTTCACATGATCACTATTAACATTACACCTACGCGAGTAACTATATAATAGGTGCAGTCGATACAAAATGTACAGCACATAATCGGTCACTTATACTCACTTCATTATAAAGTGATCTTCATGAACGTAAACGCGATTCTGACTTTAAAATGGAGATCCCGTTTGTTAGCTACCACAGTCACAAAGTCAAAATTGGCTATATCGTACGTATTAATAAAAAATAAAATAAAAAGCGTTTTGGTCGTAATTTAAGGTTAAGGTTAGGCATAAGGTTAGCAGTGGGGTTACGGTTAGTGTTAGGTTTAAACCCAGATTTTAAGAAGATAAATGGTAGAAATAGGCGGGGTTTAGCCATAATTACGACTTTCTGGCTGGGGTAACTAGTGAGGACCGGAGATACCCGAACAACTTCCGTTTTCGACGCGTCAGACTAAGCGGAGGGGATTGTGGGAGGTGTAGTTCAAAGGCATGTTCCCTTCTCAGTAGACAAACCTCAGAGAAACTTGTAAGTACGAACAAAATCTTTCTTCCAAAAGAGTCCTGCCAAAAAAAATGCATTTTAATATAATGTTATTCAATTCCAAGAGTATCTTTTTATTCAGGAAAAGTTTGCTTCAATGATACTGCATTGGCCCACACTTATCGCTTCTCTTTATGAAATCGACTTTTATAGCACCATCATCCCTCATATCAGTGAGTGTAATTCTATTGTCTAGTTGTGAAATATGGACGTATTTATCCTATAAATAAGTGCTTATATGACAAGGAAGTGCCCATGAATGAATAATCATTCAACCATTGTCTCATTTATTTGAACTAACAAACACTCAAACAATACCTACCTCATATCAAGGTTTTGTCAATATGTTTCCACTATGGTACTGTAAGTGACAACAGTAAAGCAATTCTTCATTGACACAAAGAGAGTAAATCATTTGGAGATGATGCAAAATGTGGGCAATAAAACATAACACACATTTCCCATGTACCTCCTGAATGGAGGTAATAATACACACTACTTTCATAAGAAATTACTTTGTCAAAAAAAGTTGTTCATATAATCACTGACTGATCAGAGAACAACCATTTGTACACAAAACAAGCTGTTCCACTTCAAAACACATACACCTACTTACACCTCTCAACAGTGGTGTAAAGTACTTAAGTAAAAAATACTTTAAAGTACTACTTAAGTAGTTTTTTGGGGTATCTGTCCTTTACATTACTGTTTACATTTTTGCCTACTTTCACTTCTACTTCACTACATTCCTAAAGAAAATAATGTACTTTTTACTCAATACATTTTTTTTTAAAAGTACTCGTTACACCCAAAAGTACTCGTTACATTTTGGCAGGACAATGGTCAAATTCACACACGTATCAAAAGACCATCCCTGGTCATCCCTACTGCCTCTGATCTGGTGGACTCACTAAACATAAAAAATAATGTGTAAATTATGTCTGAGTGTTGATTGCCCCTGGCTATCTGTAAATAAATAAAAAGCAAGAACATTCCGCCCTCTGGTTTGCTTAATATAAGTAATTTTAAGTGCTTTGTGCTTTATACTTTACTTTTAATACTTAGTACCTTCAGAAAGTATTCAGACCCATTGACTTTTTCCACAATTTGTTACGTTACAGCTATATTATTTTTCTACAACTTGATTGGAGCCCACCTATGGTACATTTAATTGATTGGACATGATTTGGTAAGGCACACACCTGTCTATATAAGGTCCCACAGTTGATAGTGCATGTCAGAGCAAAAACCAAGCCATGAGGTCGAAGGAGTTGTCAGTAGAGGATTGTGTCGGATTGTGTCGAGGCACAGATCTTGGGAAGGGTACCAAAAATGTCTGTAGCATTGAAGGTTGTTGTGGCCTCCATAATTTTTAAATGGAAGAAGTTTTGAATCACCAAGGGTCTTTCTAGAGCTGCCCCCCCTGCCAAACTGAGCAATCAGGGGAGAAGGGCCTTTTAATTTTTTTTAACCTTTATTTAACTAGGCAAGTCAGTTAAGAACAAATTCTTATTTTCAATGACAGCCTAGTGGGCAGAACAACAGATTTGTACCTTGTCAGCTCAGGGATTTGAACTTGCAACCTTCCGGTTACTAGTCTAACGCTCTAACCACTAGGCTACCCTGCCACCCCAGATCAGAAAGGTGACAAAGAACCCGATGATCACTCTGACAGAGCTCTGGAGTTCCTCTGTGGAGATGGGAGAAACTTCCAGAAGGGCAACCATCTGCAGCACTCCACCAATCAGGCCTTTATGGTAGAGTGGCCAGACGGAAGCCACTCCTCAGTAAAAGGCACATGACAGCCCGCTTGGAGTTTGCCAAAAGGCACCTAAAGACTGTCACACCATGAGAAATAAGATTATCTGGTCTGATGAAAACAAGATTGAACACTTTCGCTTGAATGCCAAGTGTTGCGTCTGGAGGAAACCTGGCACCATCCCTACGGGGAAGCATGGCGGTGGCAGCATCATGCTGTGGGGATGTTTTTCAGCAGCAGCGACTGGGAGACTAGTCAGGATTGAGGCAAAGATGAACAGAGCAAAGTACAGAGAGATCCTTGATGAAAACCTGCTCCAGCTCAACAGCTCAGACTAGGGACAAGGTTCACCTCCAGGTCTGAATTACTTACGTAAATGTCATATTTCAGTTTTTTTTTGCAAACATTTCTAAAAACCTATTTTTGCTGTGCCATTATGGGTTATTGTGTGTAGATTGATGAGGGAAAAAAAACAATTGAATCAATTTTAGAATAAGACTGTAATTTAACAAAATGTGGAAAAAGTCAAGGGGTCTGAAAACTTTCCAAAGGCCATATAAGTATATTTGAGCAATTCCATGTATTTTTAATACTTAAATATATTTCAAACCAAATACTTTTAGACTTTTACTCAAATAGTATTTTACTTGGTGACTTTCACTTTTACTTGAGTAATTAACTTTTTAGTTATCTTTACTTTTACTCAAGTATTACAAATGAGTACTTTTTCTACCACTGCTTCTCAGACACACATAGACAATGGGCTCGTTTAAGTGGTAAGGTGAAAGCAACCGAATGTAGACAAAAGTCGAAGAGTGAATTCGGGGGAGGTGCATCTGGGACAGCCTAAAGTGTGACACTAACCGGGTTTCCATCCAACCTTTTAATGCGAGTAAAGTACATGTCGGAAAAAATATTTAATGACAGGCCTGATGGAAGCAGAACATTTTTTCGGTAAACTGTCCAGCTAGACAAGGTGGGATTAATTATGCATGAAATGTCGGTGGAAACGCTTTTATGGGCAAATATTGATATTATAACGATCATATCTAAATAAACTTGGAGTCCCGCGATAACATGTTGTGTGATCCTCCCACTAGGACTAGTCGGAAAAACATGCAGTGTCAATACCAGAGTGGGCAAATTCGCTATATAACGCAAAACAAATTGCGAGAAAACCATCAGTACAGTTGAAAATGTGATGGAAACCCATTTAACTTTAAATTTTTATTCGGTACATTCGAATTTAACTGCAAAAGTAGTTTTATCTGCACTACATCATCACGCACAGCTTCTTATCTGCAACAAGTCAATTTGATGGAAACATCTCTGGTGGGAAAAGGTGCATCTTTTTTTTAATGCAGATTTTAGAATATTTGCATGGAAATCTGTCGCCAATTAGGTGGAAACCTAGCTACTGATGTTGTTTTCCAACAGCAAGGCTCAGTGCAACATGGCGGTGTTGTCATTGTTTATAAAAGTTTTTCTTTATAATGTTGAACTAAACATAAAAAATGTATCACATATCAAAACACTCAAACTGAAAATATATATGTTTGTACATTGTACACTCAACTGGTGAGAGAGAAAGACTCAAATATCACAGTCATTTGTACATATCCACTGTATACATGAATTGCAGCAATGTTGGCTCCTGTTTCAGTCATGACATTGGTCACGTTCGCGTGGGTCAAGCAAAAGCATCCTAATGGTTGGTTGACAATATTACCTCCCACAATACAGGCGATGGCTGCTCTGGGAACATACATTTTAATGTTGCAGGGAGGTTCTGAGGACATTTTACTATGGTTCCCTAAAAGTGTTCCTGGGAGATTTTATTAATGTTCTGAGAACAGAAATTCTAGGTTATTTTATTTTCCTTAAAATTTTCACTGAACGTTTCAATAAAGACTTAATAACACTGCTAGCTTAGTTTAACTGTTTTGATCTCCAAGCACAGATAGGACACATGGAATTGAATTTGCTTCGGCATTAATCATGCAAACACTGTGGCACTGTGTCAATGAGATTTAAAGCTATGATCTTCTGTTCTTTATCCACCATGATGCCATGTTTTTTTACTCATACAAAGCTGTTCATTTTAGTTTATTCAAACAGACCCCATTTCAAATTAAACAAGCACTTAGTAAGATCAGGTGTGGCCAATTATTGGGTTTTTATGGAACATATTTGTAGTGTTCTGAGAAAATTGAACCATGTGTAATCCTACAGAAAACATTATGCTGCAGTACTGAAATTCCCACAGGAGAACATTGTTTCTTAACATTCTCAGAACAATTTGATGATATTCCCAATGTCAATCCAGTTGGAAAAGGTTCCTAGAACATTAACAAAAAATGTAATTAAATGTAACCAAGTTTGAACTTTTAGGAAACGTTCTGTTAAAGTAATGAAATACAAAAAAAAATAACATTATTTTGTCAAGTTCAATGTACTGAGAATGTTCCAAAGCAAAGTAACTATCCTGCACCATTCCCAGAGCAAACATGCTCTAAGAAACATATAGCGATCAGAGCATTATGTGCTAGCTGGGTGGGAATGCAGAGGGACAAAGTCCATTCTTTGCAGAGATCATATCAATTAGGTTAGTAGATGAAACAGAGGAAAAACAGCAAATAGGTTTCATGATGTCTCCACATCCATCTCACTCTGTTATTTTTCCACTTTTGGTTGTTCTTGGCAGTTGGTTGCTGTCGCCAGACGTGTGACGTGAACCGTTTCTACCAGAAATGGAGAAAGTTCTAAGCTGCCACAGTAAGTGTTCAAATTGGTTTATTCAACCTCAATGAGTTGTTCTCAAAATGTTTAAGTCATTTACAAGGTGGTTGAGGCAGAAAGCGATACAGTGTGGCCCTGTTCAGTGGTGACCGGGGGAAGGTGGGGTCCAGGCTCAGGGCATTGTCCACAGATATAACAGTATAAGTGTACGCAGTATACGCAGCTCTGTCTGACATCTCTCACTAGCCTCTAACACAGCTGTGTTCCTGAACCTGTCCTTAACGGAGATGAGTGCCCCGATCTTCAGCCACACCTCCCTCTGCCAGCAGGCGTACACCAGAGGGTTGATGAGGGGGTTGGACAGCCCCAGCAGCTACAGGTCGTTCTCCAGCACCTTGTACAACTCACAGCCCTCACACAACACCTGCACCACACACACCACAAACGGCACCAGCAGATGGTGAAACAGACCACCAGCAGAGCCACAGTCCTCAGGGCCTTGGCGTGGCCCCAGTAGTGGCTGCGCTGTGGAAGCCTTTAGCTGGCCTGACGGATCTGCATCTGGTGGCCGCAGGCAATCTTCAGGATGTCCAGGTAGAAGTAGTTGAAGACAGAGAGGATGGGGAAGAAGCCAGCACAGAACACCACAATGAAGCCCTGAGGACGGATGACAGAGAAGAAGGTGCAAAGGCTGCTGCTGTCGAAGTTTCTCTGCTGTAGCTGCCGCGCCATGCCTGCAGAGCAGAGGAGAATAACAAACATACTATACAATACTGTATTTAGATTATTAGTGTAAAAATATATCATGTTCCTTATCCAGTTGATCAATAATTCACAAATTGAGTCTGTTCATCCCCTGAATTGAAATGAAACCCTGTTGTTAGGGACATCAAGGTATCTGGCATGGCCAGGTTGATAACGAAGCACCAGCTTTGACTGCCCTTCCTGCACATTAGCTGAAACAGAGCAGCAGCTACCAGCAGGTTGGTTGAGATAATGAGGAGACAGGCCACACTCAGGATCCATCCCATAATTTCTGGTGTCATTGAGGTGCAGACAACAGGGGTTGGTATAGGTCTCACACCAGGCATCATGGCTGTGAGGTTGCCACCCGACTCTCCTATCCAGCATGTCTTATTGTAAGCTGTCATTGAGTCATATACAAGCTCTATGTCTTGTATATCTGTGAGATCCCCACCCCCTCAAAACAAATCAATTATATCCACCAACATCCACTCCTGCTGTGGTTGGTATATTGACATTTGAATCCAAAGACCCTTTTTCCTATTTGTATTGACTTCTGTAAATGTTTCTTGTTAATATCTTTCTCTGTCAAACTCCTTGTAAAACAATAATAAAAAGTGCTGTTAATTAAAAAGTGATGGAAAAAAAGGTAGAACATTCAGAGGGTACTCATCCACTCCTGATGTGCCTTTGCTCCTGAGAGGGCAAAGTATCTCCCCGCCTCTCTCGTCTGCAGCTGTGGTTCCTCTGCATCTGACTCTTGTCCAGCCTGCTATCTGGCTGTCATCCCAGTCACCTCGAAGAGTCCCTGGTGCAGACATTCGGGATGATGGGGCCATTTTCCACAAGGGTTCACCACCACCACCAAATCTGGGTTAATGACAGTAGTATGCAGTATAAACATAATCTGACAATACACTAAGATAGATCCGCTTTCGATGCCATCTGTATCTTCATCATAAAGTCATTAGTGTTTTTTAAAGCCCTGTTCATTGAATTCAATAAGTAGGGCAGTAAGGTAAGAGAGGAAGAGTTTTCTGTGGTGTGTCTCTTGGGAAGACCCATCTGTAGGCATATATGTGAGTCCTTTAGGAAACACACAGAAGAAAAAAATCCAGATAGAGACACGGAAGAGAAAACAACCATCTACTCCCACTTACTAGAATCAACAAAGAGTATCTGCTCTCTTGGCTCCTCTAGTGTCTAAGGTGAGTACTAGCAAAAATAATACACTGCTCAAAAAAATAAAGGGAACACTAAAATAACACATCCTAGATCTGAATGAATGAAATATTCTTATTAAATACTTTTCCTTTACATAGTTGAATGTGCTGACAACAAAATCACACAAAAATTATCAATGGGAATCAAATTTATCAACCCATGGAGGTCTGGATTTGGAGTCACACTCAAAATTAAAGTGGAAAACCACACTACAGGCGGATCCAACTTTGATGTAATGTCCTTAAAACAAGTCAAAATGAGGCTCAGTAGTGTGTGTGGCCTCCACGTGCCTGTATGACCTCCCTACAATGCCTGGGCATGCTCCTAATGAGGTGGCGGATGGTCTCCTGAGGGATCTCCTCCCAGACCTGGGCTAAAGCATCCGCCAACTCCTGGACAGTCTGTGGTGCAACGTGGCGTTGGTGGATGGAGCGAGACATGATGTCCCAGATGTGCTCAATTGGATTCAGGTCTGGGGAACGGGCGGGCCAGTCCATAGCATCAATGCCTTCCTCTTGCAGGAACTGCTGACACACTCCAGCCACATGAGGTCTAGCATTGTCTTGCATTAGGAGGAACCCAGGGCCAACCACACCAGCATATGGTCTCACAAGGGGTCTGAGGATCTCATCTCGGTACATAATGGCAGTCAGGCTACCTCTGGCGAGCACATGGAGGGCTGTGTGGCCCCCCAAAGAAATGCCACCCCACACCATGACTGACCCATCGCCAAACCGGTCATGCTGCAGGATGTTGCAGGCAGCAGAACGTTCTCCATGGCATCTCCAGACTGTCACACGTGCTCAGTGTGAACCTGCTTTCATCTGTGAAGAGCACAGGGCACCAGTGGCGAATTTGCCAATCTTGGTGTTCTCTGGCAAATGCCAAACGTCCTGCACGTTGTTGGGCTGTAAGCACAACCCCCACCTGTGGACGCCGGGCCCTCATACCACCCTCATGGAGTCTGTTTCTGACCGTTTGAGCAGACACATGCACATTTGTGGCCTGCTGGAGGTCATTTTGCAGGGCTCTGGCAGTGCTCCTCCTGCTCCTCTTTGCACAAAGGCGGAGGTAGCGGTCCTGCTGCTGGGTTGGTGCCCTCCTACGGCCTCCTCGTCTCCTGATGCACTGGCCTGTCTCCTGGTAGCTCCTCCATGCTCTGGACACTACGCTGACAGACACAGCAAACCTTCTTGCCACAGCTCGCATTGATGTGCCATCCTGGATGAGCTGCACTACTTGAGCCACTTGTGTGGGTTGTAGACTCCGTCTCATGCTACCACTAGAGTGAAAGCACCGCCAGCATTCAAAAGTGACCAACACATCAGCCAGGAAGCATAGGAACTGAGAAGTGGTCTGTGGTTATCACCTGCAGAATCACTCCTTTATTGGGGGGGGGGGGGGGGTCTTGCTAATTGCCTAATTTCCACCTGTTGTCTATTCCATTTGCACAACAGCATGTGAAATTTATTGTCAATCAGTGTTGCTTCCTAAGTGGACAGTTTGATTTCACAGAAGTGTGATTGACTTGGAGTTACATTGTGTTGTTTAAGCGTTCCCTTTATTTTTTTGAGCAGTGTATTATAGAAGGAATTTTCATCTTGAGAAGCCCCTTCATCTTGGCACACAACACTGCACAATCACAGTGCTGTACAAAATGTGCTGTGACTAACCACTGTACCTATTGGACGTTATGGCTAAGGGTTTTATGTATGTATTTACACAGCTCTAAACAAACAGAGGCAAAATACATGATAGGGAGAGAATGAGAGACAGGGAGAGAGAGTTTATATTTGCCAGACAGGATGACACGAATCTCTGTTATCAGTCAACTACTTCCGTTTTACATATGGGAAACATTTCATTGGGTGACATAACCCTGCACAAATGACTACCCAACTTCCTCATAAGAGTATGCATTTACAGTTTAAGTCGGAAGTTTACATACACTTAGGTTGGAGTCATTAAAACTCATTTTTCAACCACCACAAATTTCTCGTTAATAAACTATAGTTTTGGCAAGTTGGTTAGAACATCTACTTTGTGCATGACACAAGTCATTTTTCCAACACTGTATCATAATTCCAGTGGGTCAGAAGTTTACATACACCAAGTTGACTGTACCTTTAAACAGCTTGGAAAATTCCAGAAAATGATGTCATGGCTTTAGAGGCTTCTGATAGGCTAATTGACATCATTTGAGTCAATTGCTGGTGTACCTGTGGATGTATTTCAAGGCCTACCTTCACACTCAGTGCCTCTTTGCTTGATATCATGGGAAAATCAAAAGAAATCAGCCAAGACCTCACAAAAGTAAATTGTAGACCTCCAATAGTCTGGTTCATCCTTGGGAGCAATTTCCAAAAGCCTGATGGTACCACATTCATCTATACAAACAATAGTACGCAAGTATAAACACCATGGGATCACGCAGCCATCATACCGCTCAGGAAGGAGATGCCTTCTGTTTCCTAGAGATGAACGTACTTTGGTGCGAAAAGTGCAATTCAATGCTAGAACAACAGCGAAGGACCTTGTGAAGATGCTGGAGGAAACAGGTACAACAGCATCTATATCCACAGTAAAACAAGCCGCTCAGCAAGGAAGAAGCTACTGCTCTTTAACCGCCATAAAAAAACAGACTACGGTTTGCAACTGCACATGGGGACAAATATCGTACATTTTGGAGAAACGTTCTCTGGTCTGATGAAAAAAAAATAGAACTGTTTGGCCATAATGACCATCATTATGTTTGGAGGCCGAAGAACACCATCCCAACCGTGGAGCACGGGGGTGGCAGCATCACGTTGTGGGGGTGCATTGCTGCAGGAGGGACTGGTGCACTTCACAAAATAGACGGCATCATGAGGATGGAAAATGATGTGGATATATCGAAGCAACAAGACTTCAGCCAGAAAGTTAAAGCTTGGTCGCAAATGGGACTTTCAAATGGACAATGACCCCAAGCATACTTCCAAAGTTGTGGCAAAATGGCTTAAGGACAACAAAGTCAAGGTATTGGAGTGGCCATCATAAAGCCCTGACCTCAATCCTATGGAAAATTTGTGGGCAGAACTGAAAAAGTGTTTGCGAGCAAGGAGGCCTACAAACCTGACTCAGTTACACAAGCTCTGTCAGGAGGAATTGGCCAAAATTCACCCAACTTATTGTGGGAAGCTTGTGGAAGGCTACCTGAAACGTTTGACCCAAGTTAAACAGTTTAAGAGGCAACACTACCAAATACTAATTGAGTGTATGTAAACGTCTGACCCAATGGGAATGTGATGAAAGAAATAAAAGCTGAAATAAATCTCTTTCTACTATTATTCTGACATTTCACATTCTTAAAAAATAAAGTGGTGATCCTAACTGACCTAAGACAGGGAATTTTTACTCTGATTAAATGTCAGGAATTGTGAAAAACTGAGTTTAAATATATTTGGCAAAGGTGTATGTAAACTTCAGACTTCAACTGTACATGTCTCCTCTCTCTTTCTGTAACTATTTCTCAACTCCCTCCTCTATCACACCCTCAGCCACAACAACCCAACCAGGTCAGTCTAAACAGTATCAGGTTCACATCAAGTACACAGTGATCTTTTCATGTAGAGCAAAGATCCTCTTTTTATCACAGAGGGTAAAAAAAACTCTGGCTCCCACAGAGATACAATGTGGGAATGTTATTCATCCCTACTAGACCTTTCAGTGCCATTCAAAACTTCTGTTGGTCAGCAGTAATTGTGCCCACTGCCCCTGTACCAGTAGGCATTCTCACCCTGTATACGGCTAGCACTACCCACTCCTCACCTACGGGTTCTCAACCCCACCATGCCATGTTATTCTTTCAATAGACTACAGTACCTCCTGTCTTGGGCTTGAACTCTGAAGTTGAGAATTGTTTGGACTGTGAATTAAAGATGTCTTTAAAGAGATGGCTGCTGTCCATGTTGTTGGGCTGTGTCTACTGCGTGGCTTCGCTCTTCTGCTTCAACCCCAACAACTGTGTCTCCATTAGCACCCGGTGAGTATGTGTGTGTACAGGTGTGAGTGAGTGTGTATTTCAGTGTGTTTGCCCGAGTGTTTGTATTTGTGTGATGGGCAAAAATGTCTTAGTCATGAATCATGATGTGTGTTAATAATGTCTTATCTGTTCATCTGTTGGTAATTTGCAACAATCTGAGGTAGTGACATGTCCTCTGTTTTATGTGTGTGTTTTTTTACATGTGTGTGTTGGCATATGTTTCCTCGCTTGATAGAGAATGAAATACACAGTATAACAATACAGGATGTAAAAACAAGATTGCTATCGAGTTACTTTTTTTGTCTTAATATATTCACAGTAAGGGTAATAAATAAGGTATTCATAAAGTAATTAACAAAGTAATAATGAAGTATCTTTGCTCGAATATAAATATATATATATTTAATACAGTATGTTAAACAGAACCTTACCTTGAACAGTTTGCTGTGTTTGGCACCACTCACTGATCATGTCTTTTGTGCTCTTTTGACAAACCATTTTAGGAATCTCATGACAGTTGTCCAGCAGCTGTACCAACGAGTCACGAGGCTTATGCGAACCACTTTGTGATCTTGTGGAGCTCGTTAACACTCATCATCCTCAAGACTGAGTAACTCTACTGCCCTACCCTTTCCATCCAATGGAGATGACCTGCAGAGCACCTGCCACAGACAGAGCAAGAGGACAAATAGTGCTCTCACAGTCATGTATTGTTTTTTTGGAACACCTGAACATTCTTAGAGATCCCTCTTACCATTGCAGTTCACTGTAATAGTATTTTTTTTGTTATTGATTCAGATTTAGTTGAGATCCTACTGGGCTTGTTGTGTGAGATGTGAATGAGGTGGTGGACGCGCGAGATTTGGTTGGGGGGTCCCCCACCTTGCGGGCAAAACATTTTAGTGGTCCCCCTCTTGACAGCAGAGAGAAAAAAAAGTATATTTTAAAGTTAAGTTACTGCAATACTACACATTTTGCATGGGCTGGAGAGAACATTTAGCAATTTTATAATTCATTTCATGGAATTCTACTTATTTTGTAGAGATAAAAATGTGCAGTTTTAAAGCTAATTTCCTGCAATTCTACACATTTGGCCATGACTCATGCCATGTTAATATAATATGATTTCTGAGTGGGAGTGACTAATACAATCAATGGGGGCCCACTGGCATTCAGGGTCCCTGGGCATGTGCCCTGCGTGTCTGGTTGGTAATTCGTCCATGATTACTACAAGTTTCGATTGCTGGTTACCAATCCCAAAAATTGTTGACATGGGCTAATTGAGTGACTGTCAGTGACTGACATGACAAGAGAAACCTGATGTACAACCAAATATTCTACTATTCTAACTCTCTGCCTGTCTGAGTTTGTTTGTGTGGTTTGGGGGCCCCTAGTGGCCGCTTATGTCTCTTAGTGGCTAGGGGTGGCCCTGGACGCAAACATACTTGTAGGTCTATTATGTTTTCAGGTTTCACCTGTGATTCTGTTGCTCAGGCTGTTCCCTTTTATATGCTTGACTGATCTTTCCGTTATAGAACTTGAATGTTAGCACCATTGTTTGCACAGGAGGCAACACATTTGTAATACATGGATGGGATACAATGAGCTGGCCATTGACACTGTGGATTTTATTTTGGCAGCTTTCCGTAGGCATAACGATGTAGGGTGTGGTTGTGTAACAGTATTGCTTCCGTCCCTCGCCTCAACCTGGGCTCGAACCAGGCACACATCAACAACAGCCACCCGCGAAGCATCGTTACCCATCGCGCCACAAATCCCGCGGCCCTTGCAGAGGGGAACAACTACTTCAGGTCTGCGAGTGACGTCACCGATTGAAACACTATTAGCGCACACCACTGCTAACTAGCTAGCCGTTTCACATCGGTTACACTCACCCCCCTTTTGACCTCCTCCTTTTCCGCAGCAACCAGTGATGCGGGTCACGGCACCAATGTAACAGTATAACTTTCATCCGTCCCTCGCCCCGGGCTCGAACCAGGGACCCTCTGCACACAATCAACAGTCACCCACGAAGCATCGTTACCCATCGCGCCACAAAAGCCGCAGCTCTTGCAGAGCAAGGGGAACAACTACTTCAGGTCTCAGAGCGAGTGACGTCACCGATTGAAACGCTATTAGCGTGCACCACCATTAACTGGCTAGCCATTTCACATCGGTTACAGTTGCTCTTGCCTTGAGGGGAGACACCACAGACCGATTTAAGTAGCTGGTAAATTTGTTGTGCACACAGAATGCCATTCACAGAGAGCATTTTTATTTTTGCAGAGTATGAATGAGTATGAACATACCTTTGCCATGTATTAAGTATTATGAGCATGCTTTTGCATAGCTGAAGAAATTGTAATGCATTGTAATGCGCGTGCTGGAAAAGCCAATTACAGGATCATTCAAAGATGTCATTCATTTCATGCCCTCTTCTGGAAAACGGAGCAGTTATTACTACATGATGGTCAATAAATGAATGCTTTCAGTGAGCTTCAAAGCTACCACTGGACATGGAAAAGATGCCCTGCTGGAATTGATGTGATTGAGTTTTGTTAAATCTGCTCCATGAATGCATATAGTGCAGTATGTGCTGTCTTCATGAAATAAAACTGGGCTTTTACCTTGTGCAAATTATGGGAAGATGGGGAGTATTGAACAACATGTAGTTCAACTTTGCATTAGCTTGGTGGTAGTTTAAATACATTCAAATCTAGGTAGTGTTTTCAGTAGTTAATGACTTTTTTGCCATGTAGCGGTGTAGCTAACTACTGAAACTAAAGACTAAAATTACATTTAAAAAAGGTGAATTAGGCAATAATTTTCTTTTTTGTAGTAACTTTAGTTAAGTATCTGAGTATCTTCCCCAACATTGAAGATAATATGTTAAATACATTTGTACCACTTGATTGATCTAAATGTTATAACAGTTTAGTATTTTGTCATTCATGCTGTAGGCCTATCAAAACTGATATAATACAATTTACATTTGTTTTCATAAATGTTTGCCAGTATATTTTTTATATGCCTATACCTTTAACTCACAACATAAGTCTGGAGTAATAGACAGCCATATGACGTAATATATTTACTACATGATAAATGTATATGTAGGCCTAGGAAAATTGTAACAAAGGCAAACTACATTAAAAAAGGGCGTTGCATCATTATCGCGTACCCTTCCAAATGGTACCGGAAACTTCCGGTGCCCTCTGTTCCTCTTTCGGCACAAATCCACTAGAAATGGAAAGCTACGTAGCCGGATAACTTTTGTGTTTTATTTATTGAATAAACCCACTTGATGTCGAAGATATGGAATCCAAAATAAAATAGCAGTGCACAACTTGTATTTACATTACTGGTAGGTGTCATTATGTGGTGTTGCAGTTTGTAGCGGGTTTCGTAACTTATTTCTAGAACTGTTGGCTTTAGCTAACAATCTACAGTAACTATAGTAGCAAGCTGGTTGTCGCGGACCTGGCGGCCAACGCGGGTTCTGCTAAATGAACGATTATTCCTTTGATTTGATTGACATTTCAGATAGGACTGGGACTCACCTCTGTATTTTAAAAGTTGAGCTGGTAGTATCAGATAACATTACATTGTCTCATCTTGTGGTGAAAATATGAATGACATTGCTGTCACTCGCATTATCCTACACACAGTGATGTGGGCGGGGAATGAAACAACCAAAACCAATTGAAATCCTTTAAATGTTGATTGACTTAAATGGCAGCCAATAGAAATTCTCAATGTTTGAGATGGCTAATTTCATGACTCTTTGAGAGAGGCGTTCCTTTCCGGCGCAATATTCTGTGATGCTGATTGTATGAGCTCTCCGGGAGTAATCAAATCAGGTAGCACAATGTTACATGATGTACGATTACAACAATTTCTTTATTTGTATTTCGGCGGCCTGCTGTTGTTTTTAGCAGGGCTCCATCACGTAGAAGCGGCCACCACCGAAATGACCAACCTGAACTGGAAACCGTTCATCTACGGAGGGATGGCCTCTATTGTCGCAGAATTCGGTAAGTGATGCACCAAACCATTTCACACTAATCTAATTTATTTGAGTCATGCATTCATTTTATTATTATTATAGTCACACACATTTAAGACGTATGTTTAGATCCATCACATTGAGAAGCACTGCGAGATTTGCATCAGTCTCTCTTCTTGAGTGATGGCGAAGGCCCTAAATGATGGATGCTGCATCAAATGATTAATGATGCTACTCCATTGGAGTAGATCTACAGTGATGCAATTGTGTGCAACCCCAATCAATTATAGATTTACTTAGATAAACCAACTTAAATGATACTGCTCCTTAGAAAAAAGCTAAACAATGCAACACACCTATTTGCTGAAAGCAATCATGTTGGTTTTAATTACAATCAATGCATTGTTACTCCACCTCATTGTATTGAGAAAATATAGCCTGTGATGGTAAACCCTGTGAAAGTAATCACCTCTTCCTCTTTACTTCAGTATCATGTCCCCTTATCTTTTGAAGGGGCTTGACAATTATGTCATTAAATTAATTGTGTGAATATATATATATATATATATATATATATATATATATATATATATATAGAATGGAATATATATATATACATACACACACTGAGTGTACAAAACATTAGGAATACCTTCCTAGTATTGAGTTGCACCCCTTTTGCCCTCAGAGTAGCCTAATTTAGTCTGGCAATGGACTCTACAAGGTGTCGAAAGCGTTCCACAGGGATACTGGCCCATGTTGACTCCAATGCTTTCCACGGTTGTGTCAAGTTGGCTGGATGTCCTTTGGGTGGTGGACCATTCTTTACACACACAGGAAACTGTTGAGCGTAAAAAAAAACAGCAACGTTCTTGACGCACTCAAATAGTTGGGCACAATGCATTTAGTTTTTGGCAGGCTTTTAAAGCCAGAATGGAATGTTTGTTAGTAGGTGAGCCTGAGAACCAACTACCATATCCCATTCAAAGGCACTTAAATATTTTGTCTTGCCCATTCACCCTCTGAATGGCACACATACACAATCCATGTCTCAAGTCTTAAAAATGATTCTTTAACCTGTCTCCCCTTCGTGTGTGTGTGTACACACATGCATACAGTTCTAGTCAAAAGTTTGGACACACCTACTCATTCAAGGGTTTTCTTTTCTTTTTACTATTTTCTACATTGTAGAATAATAGTGAAGACATCAAAACTATGAAATAACACATGGAATCATGTAGTAACCACGAAAGTGTTAAACAAATCAAAATATATTTTAGATTATTCAAAGTAGCCACCCTTTGCATTGATGACAGCTTTGTACACTCTTGGCATTCTCTCAACCAGCTTCATGAGGTAGTCACATGGAATGCTTTTCCAACAGTCTTGAAGGAGTTCCCACATATGCTGAGCAATTGTTGGCTGCTTTTCCTAAACTCTGTGGTCCAACTCATCCCAAACCATCTCAATCGGGTTGAGGTCGGATGATTGTGGAGGCCAGGTCATCTGATGCAGCACTCCCATCACTCTCATTCTTGGTCAAATAGCCCTTACACAGCCTGGAGGTGTGTTGGGTCATTGTCCTGTTGATAAACAAATGATAGTCCCACTAAGCGCAAACCAGATGGGATGGTGTATCGCTGCAAAATACTGTGGTAGCCATGCTGGTTAAGTGTGCCTTGAATTCTAAATAAATCACTGACAGTGTCACCAGCAAAGCACCCCCACATCATCACACCTCCTTGTCCATGCTTCACGAGAATGAGCAACCTTGGTCAGGGAGGGGACCAAGAACCCAATGGTCACTCTGACAGAGCTCCAGTGGTCCTCTGCAGAGATGGGAGAACTTTCCAGAAGGACAAACCATCTCTGCAGCACTCCACTAATCAGGCATTTATGGTAGAGTGGCCAAACGGATGCCACTCCTCAGTAAAAGACGCATGGCCAGACAGTTTGGAGTTTGCCAAAAGGCACCTAAATGACTCTGACCTTAAGAAACAAGATTCTCTGGTCTGATGAAACCGAGATTGAACTCTTTGGTCTGGAGGAAACCAGGCATCATCCCTATGGTGAAGCGTGGTGGCAGCATCATGCTGTGGGGATGTTTTTCAGAGGCAGGGACTGGGAGACTAGTCAGGATTGAGGCAAAGATGTACAGAGAGATCCTTGATGAAAACCTGCTCCAGAGAGCTCAACAGCTCAGACTGGGGGAGGTTCACCTTCCAACAGGACAACGACCCTAAGCACACAGCCAAGTCCAACACAGGAGTGGCTTTGATACAAGTTTCTGAATGTTCTTGAATGGCCCAGCCAGAGCCCAGACTTGAGCCCGATTGAACATCTCTGGAGAGACCTGAAAATAGCTGTGCAGCGACGCTCCCCATCCAACCTGACAGAGCTTGAGAGGATCTGTAGAGATGAATGTGAGAAACTCCCCAAATACAGGTGTGCCAAGCTTGTAGTGTCATACCCAAGAATACTCTATGCTGTAATCACTGCCAACGTTGCTTCAACAAAGTACTGAGTAAAGGGTCTGAATACTTACGTAAATGTCATATTTCCTTATTTTTTGCAAACATTTCTAAAAACTAGTTTTTAGTTTGTTATTATTGGGTATTGTGTGTAGGTTGAGGGGGGAAATATATAATTGAATCCATTTTAGAATGAGGTTGAAATTTTATAAAATGTGGAAAAAGTCAAGTGGTCTGAATGCACTGTATATTGTATTTGTGATTTTTGGCCATTGCATACCATTCAAAAAGCGTACAAAAGTATATAAAAAAAAAAAAGCAAGGCTACTTCCTGGAAAACTTGCATAGCATTTTATTAGCTGACCTAAATGCTGCATTCCCGTGCTAGTCGGAACTAGGAAATTCAGAAATTTCCATCTTGCTAACTGGTTGTAATTATACACGTGCCGTGTTTTAAAGAATCAGCAAGCCGTACATTTCTGAGTTTTCTAATTCCGACTAGAATGTGAACGTGGCATTAGTTACTCAGGGCTCACTGTGTGTCATCTGAACTTTCTTCATTGATATACTACCTGTAATCTCTAAACGAGACAATGTTGTCATGATGTTGTCTGTTGTTCTCCCCCTAGGTACATTCCCCATAGACCTGACTAAGACACGGCTGCAGGTGCAGGGCCAGTCCCAGTACATGGAGGTGCGCTACCGGGGCATGTTCCACGCCCTGTTCAAGATCGGCAAGGAGGAGGGCATCAAGGCACTGTACTCTGGGTGAGCAAAAATAATATGGTTTACACTATAGAAAATAACATATTACATTTATTTAACTAGGCAAGTCAGTTAAGAACAAATTCTTATTTTCAATGATGGCCTTGTGGGTTAATTGCCTTGTTCAGGGGCAGAACAACAGATTTTTACCTTGTCAGCTCGGGGATTCGATCTTGCAACCTTCCAGTTACTAGTCCAACGTTCTAACCACTAGGCTACCTGCCGACCCACACGTTATGGTGTGCTATGTTGGAACATATATACCTGTTTGGATTGGATGGGCAGGGATTGACATTAAGGCTTGCCCTATTGCCCAAGGCGAGTGAGTCTGCTCTGGTTGCACCTTTGGGCAGGTGACCCCCCCCCCCTGATAACAACCAAAATGCCAGTATTCCAGTAGGCTAGTCTTACTGGTTCCACCCCTGTCTGTAGGTAATAATAGCTACTTTACATTTTCTGGCAAGTAAATATTCCTGACTTGCCCAATGAGGGAATGCCTTTCTGACCTTAATGTCTATCCCTGGAAGGGTACAACTTGTTTTGCGTCATGTGTAACTGTTGGGAAATGGCTAGCTAGTTAGCGATGCACGCTAGTAGTGTTTCAATCAGTGACATCACTCGCTATAAAACCTTTAAGTAGTTGTTCCCTTGCAAGCGATATGTAATGATTCTTCAAGGGTGACTGTTGTCGATGTGTGCTGAGGGTCCCTGGTTCAAGCCCAGATTGGTGCGAGGAGAGGGACGGAAGCAATACTGGTACACATGCAAGATTTATTTTGTGTGTAATGGCCACAACTTAGATCAGATGACTGCCTGGTGCGTATGAATATGAAAACACCATGAACACTGCATAGCAAAAATTCTAAGTGGTTATTGTATTCCAGATGCCTGCTATCATGGCTAGGAGGAGGACATAAAGGGCTGTCATTCCATGTTTACAATATACTTTTGTTGTAGATGATCATGTTAAATGCTATGCAATACATAACCATATGTTCATGCTATTTGCACAGTGTAATGCAACCTCATGCTGGATTTGTGGCAGTCAGTCTAAATGTAGCCCTAGGCCCTACTTGGTACTATATGCAAAATTGTAGTAATCTTCTGCAGTTTATCAGAATTGATCATGTCAATGCTGGTGACTAGAGAGATTTTTGCAAATGTCTCAGTGCATTGTTCCCTTCAGTGAATTGGCAAACGTTTTTACAAACTAAACAAAGTATGTGATCCATACATGGTATTCACACATTACAGGACTACTGTAGGGAGGCAATAAACTGTCAGGTCAGCTTAAGCTCCTGGCCTGAGTATGTCAACATCCAGGACACAATGTCCAGGTCTGAGTTCTTAGAAGAGGCTTAGGTCAGGGACTAACACAATATAAAACAACATCTTAGCTCAAAGGTGCATTGGAGAAGCAACAACTGAAGAACTGAACAACGGTGCAAGTGACCGCTACGCTGCGCATTGTACTTGCAAATTCAACATTTTTGTTTTTGAAAAGTCATGCTTTGACAAAGATCTATGTGGCCAAGTGGGTGAACTTGTCAGTAAATGTTTAATTTGTAAGTATACACAGTGTCCAAGACTCTCTCAGTTCTACCATTTTAGAACATGGAATCAAACACAATATTTTTCTTCTTAGAACACAGTTAGATCATTATCATGTAAACCACTATCCACGAATCAAAATAAACTCTACTAGAACCTTCTCTCATTCTCAAGGATAATATCAACATTTGACCTCTGAGCTACTGACATGGAATCTGGTCTCGTTTGTGAGAGGGTGACCTTTGAAAGTGGGCAGTATCTTTAGCACAACCTAGGGGCGAAGTGCTCTTCTTGGCTGTGGTTTTTATCAGGGAACTGCTTTTGAAATCCAGTACCTGTTAGGTCATTCTGCTCTCAGGGAGTCTAGAACTAGTGTGATGACAACAATTGTCAATAGTGTGCAACCTAAACAAGAGTTGATTTAGGGAACTGAGCTCCACAGGCAGAATAAAAATTCCTTCCAAAGTCTTGACAGTCCTGATGGAAAGGTAATGTGAAAATTAGGCAGAGTGCCTCTTCACTTGTTCATAGAAGTGACATTCCCTGATATTACTTTTGTCTTTATCTTTTTCCATGCAGCATCTCCCCAGCTCTCCTGAGGCAAGCCTCCTATGGGACCATCAAGATTGGGACATACAACACACTGAAGAGGTTATTTGTGACCCATCCGGAAGGTGGGTTTCAATGACTCTGTCCCCACTGCTTTCTATCTCACATCATATTCTCTTTGTTTGCTCCACCCATATAGCTTTTGATCTAATACTGAACTCCCAGCCAAATTCATGTTAGGGACTGACATTCCAAATACTCATACCAGGACAGGACAGTCACCCCTTTACAGCCGTGTGTGTGTGTGTGTGTGTGTGTGTGTGTGTGTGTGTGTGTGTGTGGGAGAGGGGGAGAGAGAAGCTGGCCAACCTGAAAGGGTAGGGGGGACAGCAGTCAGCACTTGATTTTACTTCACCATATACTGTTAATTTTCACACACAAAGAAACAACAGGGATTTAAATAAAGCCTGTAATTTTAAAATAGACCATTGTGCTGATTCTTCTGAAGATCAGTGTTTTGTTTCTAGGCCTTCCAATAGTGTTGACAGGGCGCTATCTCATACCCTCATCCGCAAACATAACCGCTGGGGAAAACCTTTCAAATACCTGTCTAGACAACCTGCATTGACACAGATGGAGAACGCCTAACTGCTGTCACTAATGCCCAATCTAAACAGATGACTGGGAGCCTCCATGACAAGAGGGAACAAATCTCCTCCGCTGTCTATCAATAGGTTTGCATTACATTAACCAGCGTCAGCATGTATCCCCATATCACAGGAATCACTTTCCACTGAGAGACTATTTGTAATTACTGTACAAACAATGACAATATCATTTGAACCACTAGAGAAATTAGAGAAATGGACCAAACAAAGTCTGACAGGGGTTCACCTAGTTAGTATAGGGGTTGACTCAGATTATTTTCTGCGATAATAAGGATTGGGGTTAGTAGGGAGTGGTGACTGGGTTTTATTTGTGATTGTGTGTGTTGTAAACAGAAGACCTCTCTGCTGTTGTGCTTCTTCACTCTGCATGCCTCACTCTGCCAGGATGTGCCACTGTGTTTTGAATGCTTATTTTGATACAGGCTGTGGTTTGCCTGGTGTGGTGGTGGTTGGGCGGGGAATCCAGTGCCCGTTCTCCTGCCATAGTGAACGGTGCCAGGACCACACTAACTATTGGTCACATTGATCAAGGTTTCACTGTAACTATTGTTCTTAACTTGATCCATTATTTTTTTCCTGCGCTTGTGTCACACCTACTTCCACTGTAGATTTGTTTTGTTTGCCGGTGACTAATAATCTCTTGTCCTAACCCCAACTGTCATAACATCTAGTAAATAAATGAAGGTCCCCATTCCATTTCAAACCTCGTACTGTAAGAGAGACAGGGTGCAGTCTCACTCTGTCCCATTACGGTAGTGTATCAATAATACAGTAGTGGTATGTTGTGAAATGGTGACAAATCCAAATTGCAGATAGATGTAGTTGGTAGTCATTTTTTACTTATGATAATGACTAGGATAATGGCTCTCTGTTTTTCTTTATGTACATGTAGGCTTTCTAATTCTCATGATTCTCTGTCTGGAGTTGAATTACTGCATGTTTGTGTTGATCTTTTAGATTGTATGTTCACCTTGAAATAATAGATCATTTGCAAATCTTCTTGCTCAGAATTATAGCCTCTTGTTATTACGTGGAACATACTTCTGTCTTTCTAGCATTTCTCTCTATTTGTGTGTGTGTGTGTGTGCGTGCGTGTGTGTGTGTGTGTTATGTGGAGGAGTAACGGGCTGTCCTGTGTTTGCCCTGACAGATGAGACCATGGTGATCAATGTGTTCTGTGGAGTGGTGTCTGGAGTCTTGTCCTCCTCTCTGGCCAACCCCACTGATGTCGTCAAGGTAAAAAAAATAAGTATTTTAAAGAAGATCTAGATACTGGATATTGCAGATAGAAATGTCATGAATAGAACTAATGTGATTCCTTTTTGTGTCCGAGGCATGTTTGTTCTATAATAGATTTCTGTCTGAACGTTCCACACCGTTCTGGCCTGCTGAACGCAAGCCCTGATGTTCTGTGTTCAGATCCGTATGCAGGCACAGGGCAGTCTGTTACAAGGCAGTATGATGTCCAACTTCATTAGCATCTACCAGACAGAGGGAACCCGTGGCCTGTGGAGGGTGAGTGGTCCTCTCTCTGTCACAACCTATCAAACAGTGGCTCTGATTTGTCCTAAACTACCCCCATGTAATGTGTGGTTGGGACAGCAGTAGTAGGTGAAGTATATAGGCATACTGTTGTTAGGATTTTGTTTTTGTGGTCTTTGTTGTTGTGTAAGATGGTGACCAGTGAGAGAGCTGTTTTTTTTTAGGCCATCTGAATACCGTTGAGTGACTGCTACACTCAGATTATTTACATTGTTGTCATCCTCAGGGCGTCATCCCTACAGCTCAGCGGGCAGCCATCGTAGTGGGAGTGGAGCTTCCTGTCTATGACATCACTAAAAAGCACCTCATCAAGTCTGGCACCATGGGAGACACCATACTCACACACTTTATGTGAGTTTAGACATCAATATTGGATAATGCATCTATAAAAATACTATTTGTTTTCCCATATGTACCGACATGCTCTCTTTAAAAAGGTTTTATATTGAGTGTGCATATTACACATTAGTGAGTGAGCATATTACACCTGAACCTCTGGCTTCTCCCACTTCTGTCTCTTCCTGCAGTTCCAGTTTTATGTGTGGCCTGGCGGGGGCGCTAGCCTCCAACCCAGTGGATGTAGTGCGGACACGTATGATGAACCAGCGAGTGCTGTCAGGGAACCCCATGTATAAAGGCACGCTGGACGGAGTAATGCAGACATGGAAGAACGAGGGATTCTTTGCCCTCTACAAGGGCTTCTGGCCCAACTGGCTGCGGCTGGGGCCATGGAACATCATTGTATCCTTTCCATCAGTGGAATCAAAGTTCAAACCCACTGTGTTGCCAGCACTATGATCCAAATCACTGAACCATCCGAACACCTCTTACTCACTCCCTGCATTTACATATCGATTTCTGTTATGTCAGTTCAGTTTTACTTCAGGTCATATTGAGAATTTTAAACTGGTTCGAGCCCTGAATTATAATTGGCTGACAGTCGTGGTATATCAGACGGTATACCACGGGTATGACAAAACATTTTATTTTTACTGCTCTAATTACATTGGTAACCAGTTTATAATAGCGATAAGGCACCTCGGGGGTTTGTGGTATATGGCCAATATACCACGGCTAAGGGCTGTGTCCAGGCACTCCGTGACGCATCGCGCATAAGATCAGCCCTTAGCCGTGGTATATTGGCCATATACCACACCTCCTTGTGTCTTGTTGTTTAATTATAGACATTGTAGAGCTCCATTCCTAACAGTAGAAGGTGCCAAATACATGCACTGAAGCACAATATGCAAGGATAGAACATTGTTATATACTGAACTAAAATATTAACACATGCAACAATGAACGGTTTTACTGAGTTTACAGTTCATATAAGGAAATCGGTCATTGAAGAAATTCATTAGGCCCTAATCTATGATATCACGACTGGGCAGGGGCGCAGCCATGGTGGGCACAGGCCGACCCAGTGGGGAGCCAGGCCCAGCCAATCAGAACAAGTTTTATACCACAAAAGGGCTTTATTACAGACAGAATACTCCTCAGTTTCATCAGCTATCTGGGTGGCTGGGCTCAGATGATCCTGCAGGAGAAGAAGCCGGATGTGGAGGTCCTGGGCTGGCATGGTTACACGTCTGCCGTTGTGAGGCCAGTTGGACGTACTGCCAAATTCTCTACAATTATGCTGGAATGCGGCTTATGGTAGATGAATGAATATCTGGCGACATCTCTGGTGGACATTCCTGCAGTCAGCATGCCAACTACATGCTCTTTCAACATCTGTGGCATTGTTGTGACACAACTGCACATTTTACAGTGGCCTTTTGTCCCCAGCACAATGTGCACCTGTGTAATGATCATGCTGTTTAATCAGCTTCTTGATATGACACACCTGTCAGGTGGCTGGATTATCTTGGCAAAGGAGAAATGCGCACAAACTGGGATGTAAACACATTTCTGCACAAAGTTTGGGAGAGAAGCTTTTTGTGCAAATTGACCATTTCTGGGATCTTTTATTTCAGCTCATGAATAATGTGATAAACACATTTTTGTTCAGTATATTTACAGTGATATTGAATAATACCAAATGTTAATTTTATTCAGTAAAGTCTTAAATGTATTATGATTATTTTTGTGTGGGCAGAGATAAAGTCAAGACTATATATACACTTCAAGGCTACCGTCATCTGTTGTCCTTAACCAGAGCTATTTAGTTCTTCATCACGTTCGAACAGCTGAAGAAACTCAACTTGTAGTTGGAACAGGAAGTGGACACTCCGTCGGATTAGATGCAGGGATGGGCAACTCCAGTCCTCGGAGGCCGGAGTGTTGTCCCACTTCTTCCCCATCCCTAGAAAACACCACTGATTAAGGCCAGGCACCATACATACCCTATTGGCCAGGCACCATACATACCCTAAAGAAATCTTAATCATATAACAATCAACTTTTCCTAGTTGAATGTAGACAAAGTTTTGTATACATGTTTGAAATATTAAGATATGCAAATTAGGTAATACATATACATATTTGCATACCATACAAATTCATTTTTTATAGATGCTGGATGAATTCTGCCTAGACGTTTGTTTCAGTTTAAGACACTCCAGGACCGGACTTGTCCAGAGCAGATTCTGGATAAACTTTTTATCTTTAAAATACGAAAGACTTGTGTAATAAAACATTTTAAAAAATGTTATCTAGAATTTAAAAAAGTTATATCAACAATTCCCCCTGGGCAAGTCTGGAGAATGTATCTAAGGATAACTACACACAATTCAAAAGCAGTTGCTTCTGAAGCTGAGAAAAACAAGTTGGCTGTGTGGTGCCTGGCCTTAAACTGAAGATCATGATTAGTTGATTATTGGAGTCCAGTGTGTTAGCTTGGGCTAAAGTGTGACAACAATCAGGCCCCCGAGGACTGGAGTTGCCCATTACTGGTATATACTGTGTTGGAGAGCGGGAAACCCCACAACACCCCAGCCCACGTGTCAAACTCTTTCCATGGAGGGCCGAGTGTCCAGGTTTTCGCTTCTCCCTTGTACTTGATTGATGAATTAAGGTCACTAATTAGTAAAGAACTCCTCACACCTGGTTGTCTAGGTCTTATTTGAAAGGAAAAAACAAAAACCACTAGGCCAGAGTTATTCATCTCTTACTCTACGAGCCTGCTGGTTTTCTGTTCTACCTGATAATTAATTGCACACACCTGGTATCTCAGGTCTAAATCAGTCCCTGATTAGAGGGGAACTATGAAAAATGCAGTGGAACTGGCTTTGAGGTCTAGAGTTGAGTTTGAAAACACTAGGCCCTGCATGGAATGAGTTTGACGCCTCAAGCCCTTCGTCCTTGTTACATTCACAATCCCTCCCTCTGTCACACAATCTATATGTCTGTGCATGCTCATCTAAGTGTTATTTTAGTTTTATTTGAACTTTTAATAATATTGATAGTATAAAAAAACAAACATTTAAAGTTATTAGTTGTATTATGTTTTTTTAAAACACTTCTTCATACCCTTCAACCACCCTTGAGGCCTCTCCTGGCAGCTAAACATTAGGTTGTAGCTGAGGACGGAAGCCTGTTTGGGCCAATAGGTATTAGATAGGTACGTTGCCTGCCAGCTTGCTACCTTCTTAGTGAGGAGGAGGACTATCCTGGGAGGAATGGGAACTGGAGATCTACTTGAGCTTATTTAGAGAGATGTGGAATGGGCCTCTGATTGTGTCTGACCTAGTTTTTAACCGCATCTCTGCTCTGCATGGGACATGCAGGAAAAAGACAAAGGTTTTGTGTAATTTCAGCCAGAAAGTAGTGCTCACGAGCCAAAACTGGTTCTGAAAATTGTGCACAGTTGTGTACGTCAACTATTTTGTACATGTTCCATCCTGAAATTTAAAAAAAAAAAATCTTCCTACAATTCGTATGATATGTTACGTATTCCAATTCATACAATATGTTACAAATGTAAAGATCTGGTTCAATCTCTTTAAATGTTTAGAATTGTAGGTTTGCCTGTCTGATCTGACATTTGAATAATCTATTCACTGTTTTGGGCAACACTAGCTAGCAGAGGATGCATGATGGGTTAACCGGGTTTTTATTGTCAAATCATTTATTCTCAATGACTTACCTTTTTAATAAAAGGTTACAATAGATTCTGTTTACTCTGTTAGAGGAACTCAGGACAAAGCTGAGACTGTATCTGTATGGCCAATAAGATGGGATTGGGGACTCTTTTGTCATTACTTGAATGCAGTCTGTTGTTGAGCCAAAGCCACCAGTTGTTCCCCGAAGAGTGACTGCTTTCTGTGCATGTCACTACAAAAAAAAAAAAAAAACCTGATAAGTTGTTGGCGCACGCACAAATTCTACTGTAAAAAACATGTCACTTTTTGTCAGAAGGTAGTAGAACTATTGAAAGGTTTTAGATTATGTTATTTTCCTTTGCCCTCTCCAAGTCCCCTGAGCTCTGTGTGAAACAGAGTTCTGTTTTTTCTTGCCCGGAACAGGCATTGCAGTGGAAGCAATTAAGACATTTCTTGGACCTGCCTGGTTGTCATGGTGATTCCCATAAAAGTACATTATGTACAGAGAGACACACATGTGAAGGCGGATACACCATATTGTGACAGGCATGTCTAGCTTGTACATAAAGCTACTTCAGAGTACTTGCTTTTTGTTTCTATTTTGAGGTTTGCGTAAAGCCCTGAATAGAAATGGCCTGTAGTACTAGGATATGGGGGTCGTAGTACCAAAGTGTGCATGTACTGTACTGCACCGCTGTTGTAAAGCTCTGTCCCTGAATAGGTCTGAACTGCACTGTTACATACTTACTCAAGCCTTACACTTTACTTTCATAATAATGTTTCTAATTTCTATGATGCCTCTGCCTCATGTCCCATGGTCATGTTGAGTTGTGTTTTTATTAGAATGACAAGTTTTGTTGTAGCATTTCCAGATCATGTATATGGCTGTTAGGTGTGAGAGATGTGGGTGTTATGTACTGTGTAATTAATTGAAACCAACGTCCTGTTTTCTTTAGGTTTGATTTTTACAGATCATGCTTACGGGCGGCAGATGGCCTAGCGTTTAGAGTGTTCGGTCAGTGACCGAAAGGTTGCTAGTTCAAAGCCCTGAGGCAACAAGTTGAAAAATGTGTCTGTGCCCTTGAGCAAGGAACTTAGCCCTAATTGCTCCATGATCGCCGTTGATAATGGCAGACCCTGGCCGTGACTCCACTCTCCAAGGGTGTCTGAGGGGGAGTTGGGAGATGAAACAAAAAAAACAAAAAACCTATCACAAATGCGTATGAATACAAACTTGTAAATGTGTGAAATAGGACAATTATAAGCATTAATTTGTTGTTTCAGCAGTCATGTTTTAATAAGCCGTCCTTTCAGCTTTTTCAGCTTTACCATGATGATGTAATAATTTTGTCCCACAGAGAATAATGTGTGGGTTTCTTTCCTTTTAAACACATCCATTGTTTGTGTGGAAGAGACTATTATATTGGCTAATATATTTAGTCAGATTTATTGAAAAATATGAATGAATAACTTATATTTTTATTGGATCGAATTTCTTTCCAAAGCTTTATCTATTTTTTAAATAACCTCATGTTTTCCCATATGAACTTAACAAAGAACACTTTCTTGAAGTCTTGAACTTGTTTCCCCTTTACTCAAAAATGCAGAGTATGTTATGTAGTTATTTGTCTCTAATTGCTGTTATTTTATAATGATTATTGGACAATTATTGCATTTATACAACCCATATAGTTGGCTCCAGCTGCATTCTGGTATCCACAAATTGATTATTACTTGGGTGATCAGTACATTTTCAGTTTATTCACTTCAGGGAGTGATTTGAATTTCCAATTTAAGAATAGAAAAAACCCTAATTGAAAATGGATTCAATCATTGTATTGGAATTTCAGAATTGACCAACCCTGAATGCTTTCTCTTCATAATCCTGTCTATCTTCTTATATCATGAAAATGACAGTACAATGTTGTCATTCAGCTGTTACCATTTGACTCCTTAGACTTGCCTTACTGTATTGTTTTTCAGTTCCTTCAGAAAGTATTCATACCCTTTGACTTATTCCACATTTTGTTGTTACAGCCTGAATTCAAAATTGATTTTCTCACCCATCTACACCCAATGCCCCAGAATGACAGTGAAAACACATTTTTAGACATTTTTGCAACTGTATTGAAAAATGAAATACAAAAATATCTCATTTACATACACCTACTTATTCCAGGGTTTTTCTTTATTTTTCTTTATTTTTTTACTATTTTCTACACTGTAGAATAATAGTGAAGACATAAACTATGAAATAACACATATGGAATCATGTAGGAGAAAAAAAAGTATTAAACAAATAAAAATATATTTTATATTTGAGATCATTCATAGTAGCCACCTTTAGTGTGTGCAAAGCTGTCATCAAGGCTAAGTATTCACACCCCTGAGTCAATACATGTTAGAATCACCTTTGGCAGTGATTTACAGCTGTGAGTCTTTCTGGGTAAGTCTCTAAGAATTTTGCACACCTGGATTGTACAATATTTGCACATTATTATTTAAACAATTCTTCAAGCTCTGTCAAGTTGATTGGTCATTGTAAGACAGCCATTTTCAAGTCTTGCCATAGATTTTCAAGCCAATTAAGACAAAACTGTAACTAGACCACTCAGGAACATTCAATGTCTTCTTGGTAAGCAGCTCCAGTGTATATTTGGCCTTGTATTTTAGGTTATTGTCCTGCTGAAAGGTGAATTGGTGTCTGTTGGTAAGCAGACTGAACCAGGTTTTCCTCTAGAATTTTGCCTGTGCTTAGTTCCATTCCGTTCCTTTTTATCCCCCCAAAAAACACCCTTCCTGATGACAAGCATACCCCTAACATGACCACCATGCTTGAAAATATGACCTCATGTTTTCCCATATATGAAGAGTGGTACTCAGTGACGTTGTATTGGATTTGTCCCAAACATAACACTTTGTATTCACGACATAAAGTACATTTCTTTGCCACATTTTTAACTGTTGTACATTCGTGCCTTATTGCAAACAGGATACATGTTTTGGAATATTGTTTATTCTGTACAGGTGTCTTTCTTTTCACTCTGTCATTTAAGTTAGTTTTGTGAAGTAACTCCAATGTTGTTGATCCATCCTCAGTTTTCTCCTATCACCTCATGGAGAAATACCTGAGCGGTTTCCTTCCTCTCCGGCAACTGAGTTAGGAAGGATACATGCATTTTGTAGTCATTGGGTGCATTGATACACCATCCAAAGTGTAATTAATAACTTCACTGTGCTCAAAGGGATATTCAATGTTTGATTTTTTTTTTGACCCAATAGGTGCCACCCTTTGCGAGGCATTGGACCTCCCTGGTCTTTCTGGTTTAATCTGTGCTGTATATGTGGGGTACAGAGATGAGGCAGTCATTCAAAAATCATGTTAAACACAATTATTGCACACAGTGAGTCCATGTAACTTATTATGTGACTTGTTAAGCACATTTCTCCTGAACTTATTTATGCTTGCCATAACAAAGGGGTTGAGTACTTATTGACTCAAGACATTTCAGCTTTTAATTTTTTAATTAATAAAAAAAACAATGTCAAGCATAAATCCCTTTGATAATATGTGGTATTGTGTGTAGGCCAGTGACACAAAATCTACATTTTAATCCATTTTCAATTCCGGCTGTAACACAACAAAATATGGAAGAAGTCAAGTGGTATGAATGCTTTCTGAAGGCATTGTATATTTTGATGACAGTAAATCGTATTTATTTCTGTTTTCGTGGTTGTATTCTCTACTGCTGTATGACTCAGCTGGCTGGGACACTGTTTGGTCTCTGTCAAATCTTTTAGCCTGTCATATTACCTGGTCATGTGCACTTTGGTAAAATGTCTGTCGATAAAACGGTATTTGCAATCATATTTATAATCGTTTTGCTTGTTTAGTCAATTGATTGTATGATTGATTAGTTATGTGTAAACTATTTTCAGTTACAGATTGGATTTGGCTTTGTATAAATAACAAGTATGTATACTTCCGAAATAAAATACAGCATATCCACTGATGGTTTTGATACATCCATCAGTGATCTATTTAAGCAATAAGGCCCGAGGGGGTGTGGTATATGGTCAATATACCACGGCTAAGAGCTGTCCGTGGTATATTGGCCATATATCACAAACCCCCGAGGCGCCTTATTGCTATTATAAACTGGTTACCAATGTAATTAGTGCAGTATAAATGTTTTGTCATACCCGTGTTATATGGTCTGATATCAAATCAAACTTTATTTGTCATATGTGCCGAATACAAAAAGTGTAAACCTTACCGTGAAATGCTTACTTACAAGCCCTTAACCAGCAGTGCAGTTCAAGAACAGTTAAGACATGATTTACCAAATAAAATAATAAAAAGTAACACAATAACATAACGAGGCTATACAGGTGGTACTGGTACCGAGTCAGTGTGCGGGGGTACAGGTTAGTTGAGGTAATTTGTACATGTAGGTAGGGGTGAAGTGACTATGCATAGATAATAAACAGCGTGGTTGTCAGCCAATCGGTATTCAGGGCTCGAGCCACCCAGTTTATCATTATTTTTAAGCACCGAACACAAGGGTGGACAGTTGAATAACCAAGTAAGAAGGAAATTACCTTCTTACTTGATTTTAGAATGTGCTCACAATAATTGTCTCACTGTACCACAGGTCAAAATAGACTATGCATTATATTTATATATATATATATATATATATATATATAAGGCAGGATTTCCAAAAATCGAACGCACCTCCGCAGGCTGTAGTAGCCTACAGGTCAACACCTGGAACAATCATACAGATTACAATTGTATACAGTGTATCTGTGGCCTGCCCTGTATTGTATATGTTGGTTGCCTCCCACATTACATGTTCTAGTCCATTCAGGTAGGCGACATTCCATCTGATTTGAGAACGAGGCATTCTATGTCAGCAAGTCATTTGCATAGATCGCCGCCCTCCAACGCTTTAGTTGCGTAGTCTATTATGCAAATCACTTTCTCTTTCAAGGAAGTTCAGCGTTTCATATGGACTGGACTTACTTGATTTAGCCTTCACTCTGAAACTATTTTTTATGAAGTAGGCTGTTCGATTGTCTTCGATAATAAAGGTCGCATGCGAGCACACATGGTCTAACAAGGCCACTTTGGATAAACTTGGTAAATACCCGTTTTCAAAGTTTCTGTCTGGGCGTAATTCATCGCAGCAAGATGTCTATTCACAATACCTCCACATCATACAGGACCGTCAGCGTCTCTTCGGACCCGGCCACCACAGTTCTATCCTCGGGCCAATACATCGACGGTTACAGAACTATGAGTGTTTCGCCTGCTCCGGTACAGTATGGTATCGGTAATGGCTACGAGACCGTGCGCTACCTGATGCCCGTACAGCAGCCGATGCAGCAGCAGCAGATGCAGTACGTACTGGTCAACCAGGCCCCTCAGGTTATGCAGCAAATGGTGTCACCTGTATATTTGCAGAGTATGCAGAGGGTCAGCGTGAGTAGTTTGGAAGAATCTGACATCTACCGACAACAAAATGTAGAGGTGAGTTCATTACAACACACTGTATGATGGGGTTAATGAACAAATGGGGTTAATGCCTAAAAGAGTATGAGTTTAACATTTTATAATATTTGTATATAATTTATTTAAAGAATGGTAAGAACTGTTTACACTTGAGAATCATCTTACTGATGATCTTTGGCTCTCATTAGAAAATCCACCCATGTGCAAATAAGAGAACGGTTTGTCAGTGCAGGTCGACATGACAGGTATATCATAATCTACCCAGTGCATTGTCTTTACACCATTCATTCTTTCTTTGATACTGTACAGAAAAAAGCCACATGCTTGTGATAGTGATTTGGCAGTAGGCTAAAGGAACAACAATTTGCTCCAGTATAACCCCGAGGGCTTCATTTGAACAAACCTAATGCAATGGTAAATCTAAGCTTTGGTGGTAACCCTAGGGGTGTGTCAGAAATACTTTTGCTATTTTCACAACCAGAATTATGGGCGCATAGCTGGTGGTGGCGGGAAACGGGTGGGTTTTGATGAATAAACAAGTTGAAGGTTTGTAGAGGCTTGGTCCCTCACTGGCCAATCAGAAAGTGTTCCATGGCTAAATATGTGGTTCGTTCAAGTTGTGCATTTATGGTCTTTTATGTATTGCGTTGTCATCCACTCCAATTTGAATGTTAGCCCAATATAGAGCCTAGTATGTTAAATAGCCCACAGAAACAAAATAACAAAATGTAGACCTATCCCTAATTTGCTAAATATGTTTAACATCATTTTTAACATTAAATGCATGGCTTCAATATGGAAATATATTGTTAGCATACCATTTGCACTGATATAGGCCTACTGTAAAATGCATTATGTCTGAGCCATGGACATGCCAAACGTTGTCAATAAGCAAGATTGCATTCACTATAAATTAGACCTTTAAAGAGAGTGAATAATTCTAATAAAATGTAACAACAACTTGTTTTAAATAGGCTATGTCTACAGTTAGAGGCACCATCATTTCTCCCCGTGGGCATATAATATTAGGCCTAAAAGACAACGTAGACTATGGAGGTTTTTACACACATTCAAACTTTTCACAGGACCCGGAAAAAGATCTGTCCACTCACCGTTACTGCTTTCAAATATATATATAGCTATAGCATACCATCGCTGTTGATATGGTCAGTAGTGCCTTTGCCACGTGAAAGGTAAACAAACAAACAGGAAATATAACCTACAAGCGGATTCAGCACCATGGACAGAAAAGTATCGCGATTTGACAGTTCGGTCCAACAGAGGAAAGTGGAAGAGTTTTTTAAAATCAAAATGATAAAGTATTTTTAAATGACTTGATGTTCCTAAACAAGTTTCCTACAGTCACTGACACCTTTCATGGAATGGGCATTGCACATAATGAGTCTAAACATTTCAGAGAAGATGGACAAAAATCATGTCCAATATAAATAAATAAAAAACAATGCCTGTTGACTATTTTGCTGTTTGTGATATTTTCATAAAACATTGGTGATGTAGGCCTACATAAGGCTACTGTTTGTGATATTTTCATAAAACATTGGTGATGTAGGCCTACACAAGGCTACTGTTTGTGATATTTTCATAAAACATTGGTGATGTAGGCCTACATAAGGCTACTGTTTGTGATATTTTCATAAAACATTGGTGATGTAGGCCTACATAAGGCTACTGTTTGTGATATTTTCATAAAACATTGGTGATGTAGGCCTACATAAGGCTACTGTTTGTGATATTTTCATAAAACATTGGTGATGTAGGCCTACATAAGGCTACTGTTTGTGATATTTTCATAAAACATTGGTGATGTAGGCCTACATAAGGCTACTGTTTGTGCCTCAGCTGGTAAAATCAATGCCATAACCAATTACATTAGGTGGGCCTACCTCTAAGACCAGCTTTTGGTCGGTCTTAAATATCTCTGGTTGCGCTCACTGAAATTGGCATATTGGTGCATGTTTTTAAGGACACACCTCATATTTCCGCCCCTCTCACCTCAGAACAAGACCGTTGATGTTAGACAGGTAAATTGCCAAACCTGTCGTAGGTCTGGAAAATGCCAGTATGCCAATTTCTACGCAATTTTCAAAATGGCAAACTAACGGATGTTTGACATTTGAGCCTCCTTTATACTTCCAGCCTGAAAATGCATCTCTGAGCCTGAGAAAAGCACACAGATGAAAGAAGCATGCTTTCCTGAATGCTTGTCTTTGCTTGGATCCCACAGGGTACTCCTGTTACGGAGCCACACCTAGTCAAGCTTAAACCAGCCGTCACACCTTATTACAACTAAATAATAAATCAACTTCTTACACCCCTCTGATTCAGCAGCCCCAGTCATCACTCTTATCTGCAGCAGTGTTTCTCGTTGAACTTTCAGGTTCATCATCAAACCAGTGCCACAGAAATACAAGTATTTTTCCTTCTTAGAAATGTAACACAAATTACATAGTAAGTGCTACCAGTAATATTCTAGAGAACCTATACTCTTAATGACCCTGTGCCTGTTTTTTTTGCTTTCTTCAGAATATCGATGGGAAAACTCCTTCTGTCTTCAGCCAGACATCTAGCTCCATCAAGAGCCCTGAGCCTGGTGTCGGAGAGGAGGAAGAGGAGGAGGAGGAGGAAGAAGAGGAGGAGGAGGAGGTGGTGAGAGGGACTATACACACCTGCACACACATCAAATTTACTTGCGTACTGCTCTTCACACAGACACACACACATACACCTTCCTACATGCAAACCTGTTTAGTGCACATGAAAGCATCTAATTACACATGCACACACACACCTGCACAGGGCACACACACAAATATGCACTGACACACGCAAGACCTGACATGCACCCATTTTAATTTTATTCAAAATACTATTGTAAGGAAACCAGCTGCGATAGGATTGTGAGTTTGCCCAACAAAAAATATGTTGAGCAAACTCACAACAAAAAGTTTGTGTGTGAACATTTTGTTGAGCAAACTCTCAATGGCAGCTGGTTGCCTTACAATTGTATGTTGAATCAACACCTTTTGTTTTCACAGTGTGGGTGTACAGCACTGCACTTAAGTCAATTATTCATGCAAGTAGTCATGCAAGCACACTGTAAATAATGCTGAGAGCTAACACACACACACTACAGTCCTGGAATATATTTGCCTGCCTGGACCTTTATTTCTGGAGTCAGGTCTATTGACCGCTTATGACCCTTGACCCTGTTCACAGCTGTTTCTCAAATAACTTTTATGGAACTATGGTAATTACCTAATGGTGCGGTCATTGTATTGAGCACTTAAGCTTGGCCTAGTTTGACCTAGTGGCTTTGGAGCTTTTAACACGCCTTTACCAGAACAATGAGCCAATCACACATACACACCTTTGACTAAAGTTTGGCCTTTTCGATACAGTTGGTTTTATGAATAGAGAACACTACCAGTATTACAGTTGAACTTTGTTCATCAGCATTGTCCCTAGTCTTATGCAACACTGTGCGTGGGGCCAGGTTAGGGTGCGGCATGCCACCCTGTTACCAAGAAGCCTTCGCTGTGGTCAGAGGCGGCAGCTCTTTTTGATCAGACCAGAGATGCCATGATGATAGCTGTTGTCAAAACAGAGAAAAAAAATGTATTCATGTGTGGTGTTGTTATCACCTAGCTTTCATTTCAATTTGCCGTTCAGTATTGTCTTGTCAAATAATCATCACGGCGTACTTGGGTCATGTCAAAGTGTGTGTGACTGAGTGTGTGAGTACATGTGTGTGTGTTAATGTGTAGATTGTGTCTGACCGAGGATATCTTTTTAGCCACTTGAAGAGGCATACTGAGCGTCGGAGGAGTTATTAGCATATTGTCTTTGTTTAAGTTGTTCTAGGTTATTGTCATCTCACTTTGTGTTGTGACATGCCTACATTGTTCAGGCTTGCATTCAACATATTTTAAGAATATAGTTAAGCATTCATGAATTCCAAGATCAAGACGCTTCAGGGCGTACAGCCATAGACTTAACGTTCTTCAGGGATTCAGTTTTCCTTTCTCACTGAATCACATAGAACATATCCATTAATCACTACTGATTGTCAGGTACATTGTGAAGGGAGGACTGATCCAGCTTGTTCCTAACCACACCACACCTACGTGTGTTATTGTATCTGGAAGAGTTGAGGTTGAAAGACAGAATTCTAGGTTTCTTACTTTCTTCACACTAAGGAAAAACCGCATCACTCTAACGTGAATGTTAGTTTCCTCCTATAAAGATGTTGGGATTTAAAGTGATGTATCAAAACAAATTTCAGTCAGCTTTGTTGCCCTGAGGGAGTAAGATAATCACTTATCTTCTAATCTTCTGCTTGCATAACTAAGGAAAATGTAGGCAAGTTAGTAGACGGCTGTACACACAGGAACTTTCTCTCACCCCCAAATTAGATTACTTTGTGCAGGCCCGGTCTTGGCCACTCTGCTGCCCTAGGCGAGGCAAAAGTAATTGCAGCCCTTCTAAACCCTGCAAATCTACACAAGTCCCAGTAAGCAAAATTATGTTGAAAAGACGTCATTAATATGAATTTGAAGTTGAAGTTAGGTTCATTTTAGTTTCTGAATGAAAGGTTAAAATACTTATTTCCCGGACGTTGAAATTAGGTTCATTATCGGTTCTGAATGAAAGTTGATAAGACGTCAGTTATAGATGTCTATTTTTGGGCCAAATCATTTTGGGCCAAATCAAGGCTGGTCCAGACCATACCAAATCTGAAACAAACATTGATGTCTATTTTTGGACCAAATCAATGCTGGTCCAGACCGGACCAAATCCGAACCAAACATGGTCATCAATGATTGGTTCAAGGCCTGTCCGGACCGCCCCCCAAAAAGACAGCCGGACCAGACAGGACCAAAAAAAGATGTCCAAAAGATATCAGTGTTGGTCCGTGCTTAATTGGGTGTAGCCTACAGATACCGATAATATCTGTCAATTATAATGTTTGACTGCGGGGAAATTAAATGTTGTCATTTTTTCACACTGAATTCTTGTACGTTTCCTTCCAAAAGAGAAATTGTCCAATAACTATGCTTCAAATGTTGTGTCATTATTGTCACAATGTATGAAATCATCATGAGAATGGCCGCAAGTGTTCAGATGAGCATGACATTCCCTTTTTTCAACCTATTTATTGAATATCTGTTGAATTATCGTCCGATACTGATATAGCGGTAAAAGGCCAATATCGACGATCATAAACCGATATATCGGTCAGACTCTAAATGTTTCTATGCAAACTTGTTTTTTGCATATAGGCAGCAGCCAGTTTAATTGCCATTTGGATCTAGACAGGTTCTTTCAGTCTCTGGCCTGTATTCCCACGATACACTAACAGCCCAGCGATGATAATGACTGGGCGTGGCATTTTATTGGCACACTGCTGCCCTTGATGATTGGGAAGACAAGGTACATACAGGTAGTTGATTACTCAATAACTAGTGGTTACAGGCCTGTACACGGTAAAATGGTTTGCTGATCATTTTCAATTCTGTGTTGTATGTGTTGAGTGCTGTGCGTGTGTGCCTGGGTGTGCATGCGCGAGTTTGTGTGTTTGTGTATGACCAAACAGACCTACATTTTATTTGCATATGTCCTTGTTATTGTTTATCTTATGCCTTCACATTCCTGTGAGGTCCCTCCAGTGTCAAATGGTCAGACTGTTAGAAAGCTAACATGCCCTCCCACTCTACACAGGCAGTGTCACAATACCCCAGACTCTGCTGTTACAGTGTAATACTGATGCCCTGGTTCATACTCCTGTCCTGACCTACATCAGTATTCACATGGACACACAGGGCCTTTGTGGATAAGGCAATAAAGTCTAGAAGGACTGGACACACTTCCAGGTAGAGCCATCATGATGTATTGCCTTCAGGTTTTAGATTACAGATGGATACATACTTAAAGGGGATTGCTGTCTCAGATTCTATTAAAAAAAATACATTTGTTTTGAAGGGATCACATTTTTATTTAGATCAAATTGTATGTGATACAAACCATATACAAGTGTGCTTTTCACTCTAGATAAATGAGTGTCTGGGTTAATAAGTGCTTTCTTTAGAAAATGGAGGAATTTGAAATAGGATCTGATCAATGACTATATAATGTCTGTGTTTAATAATATCCTACTCCCCCCAGAGAGGGAAAGCTGGTTCAGCTGGATGGGTGTTGTACAGTGTAGTATGGATTTTAAGGGCAATTCCATGATAGCATAGCCTGGAAATAGGTTTGGTATCTCAGATTAATCTGTCAGTTCTCACATAGAAACTTAATTGGGAGGAAGGATGTTTGATATGCTTTTACATTTGTAACACAAACCATTTTTGAGAAAATCATGATTAAAGTGACAATTTTAGGCCTTTTTTTTTTTAGAGCTATACAGGCCTCATGTAAGGCCCTATGATCCATGAACTGTACATTATACAGACAACACCTCCTGTGTGCTCTAAAATATGGAGCATCGCTACATTCTAAAATACGATTTTACACATGAATGAGAACTCCCTCAGCTGGTGATTTGCTAAATGCGCAATCCTACAGGTTAATGTACATTTCTATGTATAAAATGTATCATTTCCTCAGAAGGAGCAGAGAGCCACCCTGGAAATGTTATGTGTTTTAAGAGTATATTGTTCTAAAAATAAGCTAAATCAAAAAAGGGGCCTTTAATGTGATTTTTTAAATTTCAGAATATAGCCATACATATTTTATAGCACACTGTTAGGAGTATGACACCAAGGTTTTGTCTGTATCATGTACGGTTCATGGATCATAGGGCATGTATACAGTGGGGCAAAAAAGTATTTAGTCAGCCACCAATTGTGCAATTGTGTAAAGGAAAGAATGAATGGGGCCATGTATCGTGAGATTTTGAGTGAAAACCTCCTTCCATCAGCAAGGGCATTGAAGATGAAACATGACTGGGTCTTTCAGCATGACAATGATCCCAAACACACCGCCCGGGCAACGAAGGAGTGACTTCGTAAGAAGCATTTCAAGGTCCTGGAGTGGCCTAGCCAGTCTCCAGATCTCAACCCCATAGAAAATCTTTGAAGGGAGTTGAAAGTCCAGCAACAGCCCCAAAACATCACTGCTCTAGAGGAGATCTGCATGGAGGAATGGGCCAAAATACCAGCAACAGTGTGTGAAAACCTTGTGAAGACTTACAGAAAACGTTTGACCTCTGTCATTGCCAACAAAGGGTATATAACAAAGTATTGAGATAAACTTTTGTTATTGACCAAATACTTATTTTCCACCATAATTTGCAAATTAATTAATTAAAAATCCTACAATGTGATCTTCTGGACTTTTTTTTCTCATTTTGTCTGTCATAGTTGAAGTGTACCTATGATGAAAATTACAGGCCTCTCTCATCTTTTTAAGTAGACGAACTTGCACAATTGGTGGCTGACTAAATACTTATTTGCCACCACTGTAGGTCTAAAAGAGGCCTAAAATGGTCACTATCATCATGATTTTCTCAAAAAATGGGTTGTGATACAAATGTAAAAAGCATGTTAAACATCCTTCCTCCCAATGAAGTGAGAATTGCCAGAGCACTCTGTGGTACCTAAAAATATCTTTGGACTAAGCTGCTGTGGAATTGCCCATAAAATACAATCTCCTAACAGCAATCCCTCAGAGCTGGTTGTTAATTAACTATGATAAGGATAAGCATATTCAGCTCATAATGACATGTTGTCTTGACTCACAGCCAACATCCTAATGATATAGCCCATGTGCATGCAATACAACATCGTAAGATAAGAATGTAAAATAGAAGGGCTTGTTTGTTTCGGCATTCTTCTAGCACAATATCTATAGCTCAGCTAACACCTTTATAGTTCTCCTTCTCTTTTATCTGCTTCTCCCTGCTTTCCCACCGTTTCTCCTGCTTTACGATCACTCTCACCCTGCCATACCATTACCCCATAGTTTTCTCTCCCATACCATTACCCCATAGTTTTCTCTCCCAAACCATTACCCCATAGTTCTCTCCCATACCATTACCCCATAGTTCTCTCCCATACCACTACCCCATAGTTTTCTCTCCCATACCATTACCTCATAGTTCTCTCCCATACCATTACCCCATAGTTTTCTCTCCCATACCATTACCTCATAGTTCTCTCCCATACCATTACCCCATAGTTCTCTCCTATACCATTACCCCATAGTTTTCTGTCCCATACCATTACCCCATAGTTTTCTGTCCCATACCATTACCCCATAGTTTTCTCTCCCATACCATTACCCCATAGTTCTCTCCCATACCATTACCCCATAGTTCTCTCCTATACCATTACCCCATAGTTTTCTCTCCTATACCATTACCCCATAGTTTTCTGTCCCATACCATTACCCCATAGTTTTCTGTCCCATACCATTATCCCATAGTTTTCTCTCCTATACCATTACCCCATAGTTCTCTCCTATACCATTACCCCATAGTTTTCTGTCCCATACCATTACCCCATAGTTTTCTCCCCTATACCATTACCCCATAGTTTTCTCTCCCATACCATTACCCCATAGTTTTCTCCCCTATACCATTACCCCATAGTTTTCTCCCCTATACCATTACCCCATAGTTTTCTCTCCTATACCATTACCCCATAGTTCTCTCCTATACCATTACCCCATAGTTCTCTCCTATACCATTACCCCATAGTTTTCTGTCCCATACCATTACCCCATAGTTTTCTGTCCCATACCATTACCCCATAGTTTTCTCTCCCATACCATTACCCCATAGTTTTCTCTCCTATACCATTACCCCATAGTTTTCTCTCCTATACCAGTACCCCATAGTTTTCTCTCCTATACCATTACCCCATAGTTTTCTCTCCTATACCATTCTACAGCCTGAGGTCAGCATAACCCCTACACTAGTGCCCTGCTTCACTTAGAGACAGATATACAGTACCAGTGAAAGGTTTGGACACACCTACTCATTCAAGGGTTTTTCTTAATTTTTTACTATTTTCTACATTGTAAAATAATAGTGAAGACATCAACTATGAAATAACATATATGGAAGCATGTACAGTTGAAGTCGGAAGTTTACATACACTTAGGTTGGAGTCATTAAAATGTGTTTTTCGACCGCTCCACAAATTTCTTGTTAACATGATATAGTTTTGGCAAGTCGGTTAGGACATCTACTTTGTACATGACACAAGTAATTTTTTCAACAATTTACAGACAGATTATTTCACTTATAATTCACAATTCCAGTGGGTCAAAAGTTTACATCCACTAAGTTGACTGTGCCTTTAAACAGCTTGGGAAATTCCAGAAAATGATGTCATGGCTTTAGAAGCTTCTGATAGGCTAATTGACATAATTTGAGTCAATTGGAGGTGTACCTGTGGATGTACTTCAAGGCCTACCTTCAAACTCAGTGCCTCTTTGCTTGACATAATTGGGGGGGGGCAATCAGCCAAGACCTCAGAAAAAAAATTGTAGACCTCCACAAGTCTGGTTCGTCTTGGGAGCAATTTCCAAACGCCTGAAGGTACCACTTTCATCTGTACAAACAATAGTACGCACGCATAAACACCATGGGACCAGGCAGCCGTAATACCACTCAGGAAGGAGACGCGTTCTGAGATAAATGTACTTTGGTGCGAAAAGTGCAAATCAATCCCAGAACAACAGCAAATGACCTTGTGAAGATGCTGGGGGAAACAGGTACAAAAGTATCTATATCCACAGTAAAACGAGACCTATATCAACAGAACCTGAAAGGCCACTCAGCAAGGAAGAAGCCACTGCTCCAAAACCGCCATAAACAATCCAGACTATGGTTTGCAACTGCACATGGGGGACAAAGATCGTACTTTTTGGAGAAATGTCCTCTGGTCTGATGAAACAAAATAGAACTGTTTGGCCATAATGACCATCGTTATGTTTGGAAGAAAAAGGGGTAGGTTTGCAAGCCGACGAACATCATCCCAACCGTGAAGCACGGGGGTGGCAGCATCATGTTGTGGGCGTGCTTTGCTGCAGGAGGGACTGGTGCACTTCACAAAATAAATGGCATCATGAGGCAGGAAAATTATGTGGATATATTGAAGCAACATCTCAAGACATCAGTCAGGAAGTTAAAGCTTGGTCGCAAATGGGTCTTCCAAATGGACAATGACCCCAAGCATACTTCCAAAGTTGTGGCAAAATGGCTTAAGGACAAAAAGGTCAAGGTATTGGAGTGGCCATCACAAAGCCCTGACTTCAATCCTATAGAAAATGTGTGGGCTGAACTGAAAAAGCGTGTGCGAGCAAGGAGGCCTACAACCTGACTCAGTTACATCAGCTCTGTCAGGAGGAATGGCCCAAAATTCACCCAAATTATTGTAGGAAGCTTATGGAAGGCTACACAAAACATTTGACCCAAATCAACAATTTAAAGGCAATGCTACCAAATACTAATTGAGTGTATGTAAACTTCTGCCCCACTGGGAATGCGATGAAAGAAATAAAAGCTGAAAGAAATCATTCTCTCTACTATTATTCTGACATTTCACATTCTTGACCTAAGACAGGGAATTTGTACTCTGATTAAATGTCCGTAATTGTGAAAAACTGAGTTTAAATTGACTTGGCTAAGGTGTATGTAAACTTCCGACTTCAACTGTAGTAACCAAACAAGTGTTAAACAAATCAAAATATATTTTACATTTTAGATTCTTCAAAGTAGCCACCCTTTGCCTTGATGACAGCTTTGCACACTCTTAGCATTCTCTCAATCAGCTTCTCCTGGAATGCTTTTCCAACAGTCTTGAAGGAGTTCCCACATATACTGAGCACTTGTTGGCTGCATTTCCTTCACTCTGTGGTCCAACTCATCCCAAAACATCTCAATTGGGTTGAGGTTGGGTGATTGTGGAGGCCAGGTATTCAAATGCAGCACTCCATCACTCTAATTAGTCCCACTACACGCAAACCAGATGGGATGGTGTATTGCTGCAGAATGCTGTGGTAGCCATGCTGGTTAAGTGTGTTGAATTCTAAATAAATCACTGACAGTGTCACCAGCAAAGCACCCCCACACCATCACACCTCCTCCTCCATGCTTCATGGTGGGAACCCCACATGCGGAGATCATCCGTTCACCTACACTGCGTCTCACAAAGACACGGCAGTTGGAACCAAAAATCTCCAATTTGGACTCATCAGTCCAAAGGACCGATTTACACCGGTCTAATGTCTATTGCTCATGTTTCTTGGCCAAAGCAAATCTCTTCTCCTTATTGGTGTCCTTTAAAATCAAATCAAATTTTATTTGTCACATGCGCCGAATACAACAACCTTACAGTGAAATTCTTACTTACAAGCCCCTAACCAACAATGCAGTTTAGTAGTGGTTTCCTTTAGTAGTGGTTTCTTTGCAGCAATTCGACCATGAAGGCCTGATTCACACAGTCTCCTCTGAACAGTTGTTGTTGAAATGTGTCTGTAACTTTAACTCTGTGAGGTGCAATCTGAGGTGCAGTAAATTGCCAATTTCTGAGGCTGGTAACTCTAATGAACTTATCCTCTACAGCAAGGTAACTCTGGGTCTTCCTTTCCTGTGGCGGTCCTCATAAGATCCAGTTTGATCCAACTGTATTTGAAGAAACTTGAAATGTTCTGCGTTGACTGACCTTCTTTAAGTAATGATGGACTGTCATTTCTCTTTGCTTATTTGAGCTGTTCTTGCCATAATATGGACTTGGTCTTTTACCAAATAGGGCTATCTTCTGTATACTACCCCTACCTTGTCACAACACAGCTGATTGTCTCAAATTATTTTTTAAAGCTTAACAAGGCACACCTGTTAATAGAAATGCATTCCAGGTGACTACCTCATGAAGCTGGTTGAGAGAATGTCAAGAGTGTCACGCCCTGACCTTAGAGAGCCGTTTTATTTCTCTATTTGGTTAGGTCAGGGTGTGATTTGAGGTGGGCATTCTATGTTGTCTATTTCTTTGTTTTTGGCCGAGTATGGTTCCCAATCAGAGGCAGCTGTCTTTCGTTGTCTCTGATTGGGAATCATACTTAGGCAGCCATTTTCCAACTTTCTGTTGTGGGATCTTGTTTTTGCACAGTTGCTGTTAGCCCTGCAGAACTTTACGTTCGTTTATATTTTGTTGTTATTTGGTGTCATTTTTAATAAAAGAAAAATGTACGCCTACCACGCACCTGGTCTCATTCCGACGACAGCCGTAACAGAAGATCCAACCACCAAAGGACCAAGCAGCGTGGTCAGGAGGAATCTACCTGGGAGGAGATCCTAGACGGGAAAGGACCCTGGGCGCAGGCTGGAGAGTATCGCCGTCCGAAGGAGGAGATGGAGGCAGCTAAAGCGGAACGGCGACGTTACGAGGAGTTGGCTCAACGAAGCAAGCACGAGAGGCACACGGGGTGCACACGGGGAGATTAGCGGAGTCAGGGTTCAGACCTGAGCCAACTCCCCCGTGTTTACCATGGGGAGCGAGTGACTGGTCAACCACCCTGTTATCCGGTTCTGCTCACCATTCCTTCGGTGCGCGGCCACAGCCCGGTGTGCTCTCTGCAAGTTCCCCGCAGTTGCCGTGCTAGAGTGGGCATTCAGCCAGGTGGGATTGTGCCGGCTCAGCGTTCCTGGCCTCCGGTGCGTCTCTTCGGCCCACGTTATCCTGCGCCAGCTCTACGCACGGTATTCCCAGTTTGTCAGCACAACCCAGTGCGGCCTGTTCCAGCTCCCCGCACTTACCGGGCTACGAGGGGTATCCAGCCAGGACGAGTTGTGCCAGCTCTGCGCTCCAGACCTCCGGTGCGCCCCCACGGTCCAGTGTGTCCTGCGCTGGCTCTACGCACTATGCCTCCATTGCACCGTCATAGCTCAGTGCGTCCGGTGCCAGCTCTCCACAATCACCGAGCTAGAGTGCGTATCCAGCCAGGACGTGTTGTGGCAGCTCCACTCACTAGGCTGCCAGTATGTCTCCTCAGTCTGGTGAGACCTGTTCCGGCTCCACGTATGAAGCCTCCAGTGATGATCCATGGCCCGAAGCCTCCAGTGATAATCCATGGCACGAAGCCTCCAGTGATGATCCATGGCACTAAGCCTCCAGTGATAATCCATAGCCTGGAGCCTCTAGTGGTAATCCATGACACGAAGCCTCCAGTGATGATCCATGGCCTGGAGCCTGTGGTGATGATCCATGGCAAGGAGCCTGCAATGACGGTCCCCAGTCCGGAGCCTCCAGCGACAGTTCGCAGTCCAGAGCCTCCAGCGACGGTCCGCAGTACGGAGTCTTCAGCGACGAGCTGCAATCCAGAGCCTCCAGCGGGGGTTCCCAGTCCAGATCCTCCGGCAACGATCTGCAGTCCGGAGCCTCCAGCGGTGGTTCCCAGTTCAGAGTCTCCGGCGACGATCCATGGTCCGGTTGCACAGAGGCGGAGGGATCAGCGTAGGGAGCGGGGGCTACGTCCCGAACCGGAGCCGCCACCGAGGGTAGATCCCCACCGGACCCTCCCCTATAGGTTCACGTTTGTGGCCTGGAGTCCTCACCTTTGGTGGGTCACGCCCTAACCTTAGAGACAGGGGTCATGACAGGGGTCACGCCCTGTCATGCCCTGACCTTAGAGAGCCGTTTTATTTCTCTATTTAGTTAGGTCAGGGTGTGATTTGGGGTGGGCATTCTATGTTGTCTATTTCTTTGTTTTTGGCCGAGTATTGTTCCCAATCAGAGGCAGCTGTCTATCGTTGTCTCTGATTGGGAATCATACTTAGGCAGCCCTTTTTCCCACTTTCTGTTGTGGGATCTTGTTTTTGCACAGTTGCTGTTAGCCCTGCAGAACTTTACATTTGTTTATATTTGGTTGTTTTTTGGTGTCATTTTTAATAAAAGACAAATGTACGCCTACCACGCTGCACCTTGGTCTCCTTCCGACGACAGCTGTAACAAAGAGTGTGCAAAACTGTCATCAAGGCAAAGGGTGGCAACTTAATTTAACACTTTTTTTGGTTATTCCATATGTTATTTCATAGTTTTGATGTCTTCACTATTATTCTACAATGTATACAATAGTAAATATAAAGAAAAACCCTTGAATGAGTAAGTGTGTCCAAACTTTTGACTGGTACCATATAACTATATGGAAACAGATACAAATGTGGGATCTTATTTTAAGCCAGTTTGCTAGAGCTGAAAAATGATCCTGCAGTAACAGGAAATGTGCATTTTTATGTGGATTATATGGACATTTTCCATAAGGGAAAATCAAGTCTCAAAGTGGAATTTACAAACTTCAGAAGCCTTTTTAAACCTCAAATACACTACACATATAAACAAGCATTGCATGAAGTTCTCCTACAACAGGGTTATCAAATTAAAATATTTAGGTTTGACTCAAAGTGTATCTTGACCTTACAGTCTGGTAACCTATGTGTATTTGTATAGATATAGAGAAGTTTCACTCCGGGTTTAGCTAACCTCACCATTGTGCTTGAACTTAGTTATGCATGCCCAGTTCAGTTGTATCCATATAAGTTTAACTCCGTGCTATGGAGGGGCAGCAGCATAAAGTGTTTACAGAGCATGTTGTTTCTTGCCTCAGGTGTTGCTCTGTTCTCCAAACCGGTTGAGTGGCAGCCAGCTTTAGGGCCAAGCCTGTCACCATAACCTCTACCAACTACCTCTCTTTCACTGGAAGAATCCCTGGAATGTTTCCATATCAGACACACCCAACCAGGAGCCAGGCGGGGTTAAAGGACACTCTCCCTCCACACGGGTGATTACACCCAAAACACAGCCGTGCAGGCTGGAGCGAATAAGCCAAACTATCACTTATCTCTCCACATTAAAAAGCCCCTTATTAATAAAGCCTTGTCACTCATCACATAGTACAGTATATGTCATAATAATATATTGGATTTATTTATTTAACCTTTATTTAACAAGGCAAGTCAGTTAAGAACAAATTCTTATTCACAATGACAAACCCTAACCCGGACGACGCTGGGACAATTGTGCGCCGCCCTATGGGACTCCCAATCACAGCCGGTTGTGATACAGCCTGGAATTGAACCAGGGTCTGTAGTGATGCCTCTAGCACTGAGATGCAGTTCCTTCGACCGCTGCGCCACTCAGAAGCCCAAAGGTTAGCGTCCGACATGGTGCTAATATCTGAGATGTTATGACAGAAAGGGTAGGGGAGAGAGAATGGGAAATAGAGGGTGACAGTATTATTACAGTATTATAGAGCAGTGAGGAGGAGCTCCGTGGACCCTTTCTGTCCAGAAGTAATTTTGCCATTCAATGTAGCCATTGGCGCTCTATAGTTGCTTTTTTCTCAAGTTTTCTTGTGTCAATGAACTTGTGACATTCTTTGATTACTCATTATACTAATGAAGTCAGATTTAATCAATAAATACTATAGTCAGTTTAAAAATGGCTAAGGGTACACAAGACTGTGTACATATCTGGCTGTGTTGGCTAAATCACTACATATACCATCGGACCAAGCGGGGAGAGGCTGCCCGTTTTTACAGTTCCAGGACCTGTCAGAAACGTCCAATGATGCCGGTGGATCCCAAAACTGAATTTGGACCCGCGTTAAATAGCAATGATATTCTTCGCCACCTTTGTCTTACGACACACGAAATAGCATGAACCAGTCATGACTATTCAACAAAACAAATCATTTTCAGGTTTCTTTCCAGCAAATGTCTTAGTTATATGATTGAATAACTAGCAAAGGAGTTATGAAGTTGAGGGTGCAGTTTTTATGACGTTTGGCAATGTGGGATGAAAACTATCATTGTTCAGCCAGTAAAAAACAGGGGTGTAAAGGTTTTCCTCCTCTTCGTCTGAAGAGGAGGTGTAGCAAGGATCGGACCAAGATGCGGCGTGGTAAGTGTCCATGGTTGTTTATTTAAAAACATGAACTGAACACTCAATGAATACAAAACAATAAACGTGAACAAAACCGAAACAGTACCATGTGGCGAAGAAACACAGACACGGAAACAATCACCCACAAACACACAGTGAAACCCAGGCTACCTAAGTATGATTCTCAATCAGAGACAACTAATGACACCTGCCTCTGATTGAGAACCATACTAGGCCGAAACATAGAAATTCCCAAAACCTAGAAAAACAAACATAGACAACCCACCCATCTCACGCCCTGACCATACTAAATAAATACAAAACAAAGGAAATTAAGGTCAGAACGTGACAAGGGGAAACAAGCTCGGGACAGGATATAGCTTTTTATGCCCTAATATCAGGAGCTGGCGTTCGATTAAACAATTCAGACTGAAACAAATACATCAGATGACAAACATTTAAGTAGAGCGACTCGATATACAAATCCTGAAATCAGCTGTAACTGTTAAAAGTTAAACAAAGCTTAAAACGATGTTTCAGTGAACCTGAATCCAGAAAATTGCACAGCAAATTATCCAGTGTTTGACCATGTTAAATTTAACCCTGGGCCGGTGTCTATGCTGGTCCACACTTTTGAGTGTTAAATTAACAGTGTGCTTTGTGCTGACAATGTTACACTTTGTTAATGTTAGGCAATGAACACTTTCAGTGTTATGCAATAACACCTCATATAGTATTTTTAATATTGCGTTGAACCCCCCTTGCTTACACCAAGAGGTTCATATCTCTTGACAAGGTTGGGTAATGGACATTTACAAAAATATTTACAGGTCTTTATTGCCACATGCTCTTATGTAAGTGCTTATACTGTAAATACTTTAGAACTGGCAGTAGACATGCTAAAACTTTAATGAATATAACCATAGACCACTTAAACTGGTATAACACTTCTTGAAAGTCACACCCCCACTAAGCCACTCCCCCAATATAATTTCCCAGCGTGTCTTGCCAATTCGAGTGAATTGTACAGTTACAACCCATGACTATGTTTATTAGTGACATTAGTGAGACATGCTTGTTGAATTCATTCATTTTCATTCCTGTGGACTTCACAAAGTGAGTTTCTACAGTAGGAAAATGTTATATTTTCTACATTGTAGAATAATAGTGAAGACATCAAAACTATGAAATAACACATATGGAATCATGTAGTAACCAAAAAAGAGTTAAACAAATCATTTTTTAAATATTTTAGATTCTTTAAAGTAGCCACACTTTGCCTTAATGACAGCTTTGCATTCTCTCAACCAGCTTCATGAGGTAGTCACCTGGAATGCTTTTCCAACAGTCGTGAAGGAGTTCCCACATATGCTGAGCACTTGTTGGCTGCTTTTCCTTCACTCTGCGGTCCGACTCACCCCAAACCATCTCAATTGGGTTGAGGCTGTGTGATTGTGGAGGCCAGGTCATCTGATGCAGCACTCCATCACTCCCCTTCTTGGTCAAATAACCCTTACACAGCCTGGAGGTGTGTTTTGAGTCATTGTCTTGTTGAAAAACAAATGATAGTCACACTAAGCACAAACCGGATGGGATGGCGTATCACTGCAGAATGCAAATTTGGACTAATCAGACCAAAGGACAGGAAATAAGTTCCACAAATTAACGCTTAACAAGGCACACCTGTTAATTGAAAACCATTCCAGGTGACTACCTCGTGAAGCTGGTTGAGAGAATGTCAAGAGTGTGCAAAGCTGTCATCAAGGCATAGGGTGGCTACTTTGAATAATCTAAAATATAACACTATTACTACATGATTCCATGTGTTATTTCATAGTTTTGATGTCTTCACTATTATTCTACAATATAGAAAAACAAGTTTTTAAGTAAAGAAAAACCCTCCAATGAATAGGTGTGTCCAAACTTTTGACTGGTACTGTGTGTATATACAGTTGAAGTCAGAGGTTTACATACACCTTAGCCAAATACATTTAAACTCAGTTTTTCACAATTACTGACATTTAATCCTCGTAAAAATTCCCAGTCTTAGGTCAGTTAGGATCACCACTTCATTTTTAGAATGTGAAATGTCAGAATAATAGTTGAGATAATTATTTATTTCAGCTTTTATTTGTGTCATCACATTCCGAATGGATCAGAATTTTACATACACTCAATTAGTATTTGGTAGCATTGCCTTTTGTAAAGGAGTGTGTAACTGGCTGCAGGAAAGTCAGGCGCAGGAGAGCAGAAATGGGTAGCAAACGGAGCCCTGTTTTGAGGCGAACAAAACACGGTACATAGAAAATAACCCGGCGCTAACCAGCCTGGAGTACACATACATTTACATATAGCAATTCCACACACAGACATGGGGAGAAACAGAGGGTTATATGCACGACGAGTAATGAGGGAATGCAAACCAGGTGTGCGGGAAAACAAGACAAAACAAATGGAAAATGAAAGGTGGATCGGCGATGGCTAGAAGACCGTTGATGTCGACCGCCGAACGCCGCCCGAACAAGGAGAGGGACAGACCTCGGTGGAAGTCGTGGCACCTTTAAATTGTTTAACTTGGGTCAAACATTTCGGGTAGCCTTCCACAACTGTGTGTATGTATATATAAACTCAGCAAAAAAAGAAACGTCCCTTTTTCAGGACCCTGTCTTTCAAAGATAATTCGTAAAAATCCAAAGAACATCACAGATCTTCATTGTAAAGGGTTTAAACACTGTTTCCCATTCTTGTTCAATGAACCATAAACAATTAAGGAACATGCACCTATGGAACGGTCGTTAAGACATTAACAGCTTACAGACGGTAGGCAATTAAGGTCACAGTTATGAAAACTTAGGACAGTAAAGATGCCTTTATACTGACTCTGAAAACACCAGAAGAAAGGTGCCCAGGGTCCCTGCTCACCTGCGTGAATGTGCCTTAGGCATGCTGCAAGGAGGTATGAGGACTGCAGATGTGGCCAGGGCAATAAATTGCTATGTCCGTCCTGTGAGACGCATAAGACAGAGCTACAGGGAGACAGACAGCTGATCATCCTCGCAGTGGCAGACTTCGTGTAACAACACCTGCACAGGATCTGTACATCCGAACAACCTGTGGGACAGGTACCGGATGGCAACAACAACTGCCCAAGTTACGCCAGGAATGCACAATCCCTCCATTAGTGCCCAGACTGTTTGCAATAGGCTGAGAGAGGCTGTACTGAGGGCTTGTAGGCCTGTTGTTAGGCAGGTCCTCACCAGACATTACCGGCAACAACGTCGCCTATGGGCACAAACCCACCGTCGCTGGACCAGACAGGACTGGCAAAAAGTGCTCTTCACTGATGAGTCGCGGTTTTGTCTCACCAGGGGTGATGGTCGGATCCGCGTTTATCGTTGAAGGAATGAGCGTTACCCCCGAGGCCTGTACTCTGGAGCGGAATCGATTTGGAGGTGGAGGGTCCATCATGGTCTGGGGCGGTGTGTCACAGCATCATCGGACTGAGCTTGTTGTCATTGCAGGCAATCTCAACGCTGTGCGTTACAGGGAAGACATCCTCCTCCCTCATGTGGTACCCTTCCTGCAGGCTCAGCCTGACATGACCCTCCAGCATGACAATGCCACCAGCAATACTGCTCATTCTGTGCATGATTAACTGCAAGACAGGAATGTCAGTGTTCTGCCAAGACCAGCAAAGAGCCCGGATCTCAATCCCATTGAGCACGTCTGGGACCTGTTGTATCGGAGGGTGAGGGCTAGAGCCATTCCCCCCAGAAATGTCCGGGAACTTGCAGGTGCCTTGGTGGAAGAGTGGGGTAACATCTCACAGCAAGAACTGTGAGAGGAGGAGATGCACTGCAGTACTTAATGCAGCTGGTCACATGTCTGTGGAACTTGTTCAATTCTTATGTTCATACCAATATTTACACCTGTTAAGTTTGCTGAAAATAAACGCAGTTGACAGTGAGAGGACGTTTCTTTTTTTGCTGAGTTTATATATATATATATATATAAACTTTTAACCACAATACGTTAGATATTTTATAATGCCTTACTTTGATTGCCATGTTTTACCACAACACAGTGGTGTTAGGGACCTACAGGTTTACAGGCCACATCAGACCTTCAAGTCACATTGCGCTGGCTTGCAAAGTGACATATAATTCCTATTGGAATCCTGCCAGAGTTAAGACTTCCAACCATTGGGATATTTATACACTGGCAACCTGCATTCAGAATAAATGTCAGGGTTAGGAACATTGATAATAGATACTAGCTAAAAAACATTTCAGTAAAAGGTTGAATAAATCTAAGGGGGAGCGGTAATTACCCGATTCTCATTTGCACTCAAACATACCAGTGTGTGTGCGTGCTTTACGTGTGAACATAAACCTAACCAGCTGAAAACCATAGCTTCCTATTGGCTCAGTCTCCCCTTTGGAATCTGGCCTGACTGGCTGCTGTGCAGTTCCACCACACCTACCATGGTTTGACATTTGATATGGAGGAAGAGATCAGACAGAGAACACTATCTTCTCTCAACCAGACTGAAACTCTGATCAGATCAGGCCAAAAACATAAACATCCGATTTCTAGATTTGTGAATTAGCCAAGATTACATCAAGGGATATCTGAGACTCTTTCTACAGCCCATTCTTTTTCTCTGACGTTTTCAACGTAAAATGATTATTATTATTGTTTTATTTCACCTTTATTTAACCAGGTAGGATAGTTGAGAACAAGTTCTCATTTACAACTGCGACCTGGCCAAGATAAAGCAAAGCAGTGCGACACAAACAAAAACACAGAGTTACACATGGAATAAACAAACATACAGTCAATAATACAATAGAGAAAGTCTATGTACAGTATGTGCAAATGAGGTAGGATAAGGAGGGGAAGCAATAAATAGGCCAGAGTGGCGAAATTATTAAAGCATGGCAAATTAAACACTGGGGTGATAGATGTGCAGAAGATGTGCAAGTAGCGATACTGGGGTGCAAAGGAGCAAAATAAAATAAATAACAATATGGTGATGAGGTAGTTGGATGGGCTATTTACAGATGGGCTATGTACAGGTGCCGTGATCTGTGAGCTGCTCTGACAGCTGGTGCTTAAAGCTAGTGAGGGAGATATGAGTCTCCAGCTACAGTGATTTTTGCAGTTCGTTTCAGTCATTGTCAGCAGAGAACTGGAAGGAAAGGTGGCCGAAGGAGGAATTGGCTTTGGGGGTGACCAGTGAAATATACCTGCTGGAGTGAGTGCTGCGGGTGGGTGCCTCTATGGTGACCAGTGAGCTGAGATAAGGCAGGGCTTTATCTAGCAAAGACTTATAGATGACCTGGAGCCAGTGGGTTTGGCGACGGATATGAAGCGAGGGCCAGCCAATGAGAGCATACAGGTCGCAGTGTTGGGTAGTATATGGGGCTTTGGTGACAAAACAGATGGCACTGTGATAGACCGCATCCAATTTGCTGAGTATAGTGTTGGAGGCTATTTAAGTCAAGGATTGGTAGGTTAGTCAGTTTTACTCGGGTATGTTTGGCAGCATGGGTGAAGGATGCTTTGTTGCGAAATAGGAAGCCGATTCTAGATGTAATTTTGGATTGGAGATGCTTCATGTGAGTCTGGAAGGAGAGTTTACAGTCTAACCAGACACCTAGGTATTTGTCGTTGTCCACATATTCTAAGTCAGAACCGTCCAGAGTAGTGATGCTGGACGGGTAGGTAGGTGTGGGCAGCGATCGGTTGAGCATGCATTTAGTTTTGCTTGCATTTAAGAGCAGTTGGAGGCCATGGAAGGAGAGTTGTATGGCATTGAAGCTCGTCTGGAGGTTAGTTAACACAGCATCCAAAGAAGGGCCAGAAGTATACAGAATGGTGTTGTCTGCGTAGAGGTGGATCAGAGAATCACCAGCAGCAAGAGCAACACCATTGATGTATACAGAGAAAAGAGTCAGCCTGAGGATTGAACCCTGTGGCACCCCCATAGAGACTGCCAGAGGTCTGGACAACAGGCCCTCCGATTTGACACACTGAACTCTGTCTGAGAAGTAGTTGGTGAACCAGGCGAGGCAGTCATTTGAGAAACCAAGGCTGTTGAGTCTGCTGATAAGAATGTGGTGATTGACAGAGTCAAAAGCCTTGGCCAGGTCGATGAATACAGCTGCACAATATTGTATCTTATCAATGGCGGTTATGATATAATTTAGGACCTTGAGTGTGGCTGAGGTGCACCCATGACCAGCTCGGAAACCATATTGCATAGCGGAGAAGGTACGGCGGGATTCTTAATGGTCGGTGATCTGTTTGTTAACTTTTCTTTCGAAGACCTTAGAAAGGCAGGATAGGATAGATATAGGTCTGTAGCAGTTTGGGTCTAGAGTGTCTCCCCCTTTGAAGAGGGGGATGACTGCGGCAGCTATTAAGCTATTGCCTACAATAGACGGGCCCTATCTATTGATTGTCCTGATATAGGACAGCCAGCCATTATGAGGCACCAGGATCCAGTCGCTGAACCAACCCTATCTCTGAGTGGATGAAGTGGAAACTGAGCCAGTGTTGTGAGAGCATAATGGTTCTTCCTGTACTGACCTGTAAAATGTAGGGGCGGCGGCTCATTCTAATATTTTGCGGTGTGGTTTGCTCACAGCTCTTTTTGTGCAACTGTGAGTGAGAGAGTCATTCCAGTTTATCTAATCTGTTGTGTTTTGTCTTTACATATTAAATATGGCTACGGTTAGTTATGGTCTTTTGAAAGACTCCTTTAAGGCCTTGTGTCAGTTGAGGACTGTTGACAAAATCAGTGGTTCTTAATTCTCTCCTCAGGGACGCCCAGCTGTTCCAGGCTAGCATACCTCATTCAACTTGTGAATTAACACCTATGGAATTTTAATATCGCTACCAGAAGAAAAACCCTGTTTCCTCAAAATGTTCTTTGTAGAACCTTTGAGATTAAGAACGGTTCTTTATAGAACCATTCTCAATAATGGTTCTATGAAGAACCATAAAAAAGGCTTATAGCACAAAAAAGGGTCATGGCTAGAAGGGATACAGCTGTTGTCAAATTAGCGTAAATGTTTTTTAAGGGCTAGAGCCCTGCACAGGCATGAATTTTAAGGCCGAGCCCTACCCATGCCCGTGACGTTCAGGCCCTACCCTACCCAAGCCAAATTGCTTCTGCTAAATTTGAGTAAATCCGTTATCTGCTCCTCTCTGTCTCACTTGATCGCTCCCTGCGCACGGTCAGCTCGCTCTGCATGCACTCTGCTTTGTCTGAGTACTATTAATATGATTCCAATAGAGTTTCCCATCTCCTCAAAAGTATCTCTGGCTCTGCTCAACGACCAAAGAGACCTGAGAGAGCAGTAAGCTACTTTTGGTCACTCTAAGCAAATGGCTCAGCTTCAAAATGTTAGTGATCAATTTGGTGATACCCGAACACTACCCGTACTTTAGTTATTGATGAAAAACAGGCTATACCCGGTCCTAACCCGATGTATAACGTCGGGGCCCGTCGAGCTTGGATCGGGTAGCAGAGTTCTTTTAGAGGCCCTCTGGCCGCAGAGACAACATTTTGCGGTTTTAAAGCATGCAATTCTACATAGTTTGGGGGCGGAAAGAACATTTTAAAGATAGTTTCCTGCAATTCTATTCATTTTGTCATGGGGCTGAGAGAATAATTGCATTTTCAAAGCTAATTTCCTGCAATTCTACACATTTTCCCATTTAGCTGAGAGAAAATGTACCATTCTACACATTTTGCAGTGGCTCATGCCGTGTTCTTATGTGATCTGAGTGACACAAACATTATAGCAAAATCAATTGTGGCCCCATGCCATGCCATTTTTTGCATTATAGATTCTCCCTGACTGTCTAGTTTTTATTTTGGTGAGTCGTAGTTCCCCAAAATGTACTTATTAAATAATATATTGTCCTATTATCTTTTCTACATGCTTTATATCTAGTTTTAGTCATTTAAGTTTACACTGAAAATGTTTTACCATACCGAAAATTATATGATTCAATCTGTATTTTTGGGGCAAGGAACAGTTGCATGTGTTGTATTGTAGGAAACCGACTTTCGGGTAATTGATTCAATGATTGTAGATGTCTCTCTCTTTTGCTTGTGATAGATTGATGTGTAAGATTGAACTTTTTCCCTCTCTTTTTCCTCAGGAGGTAGAAGAGGCCAGTGTGGAGGAGAGGGTGGTGGAGAGGGTGATAGAGAACGTGTCTCAGGTGAAGATAAAGTGCAAGGTGAGGGAGGTACAACCACTGGTGAAGATGGACACACGTTTCTTTGGAGAGCTGCTGGCGGAGGTTTATAGGAAGAACTGTGACATCCACACGTGTATCTCAGAACACGTGGCCAAGATACGCGGACGGTGGGTTTAGGTTTTTCAACATAAAGCCTTATTAATGTGTATGGCTTATAGCTTTGGTATAGCTTTGTTTTTCCTCCAGCACCAGTCATAAAACATAACATACTAAGAAAAACAATAAGGAAGCAAGACAGAAACCAAAGGGAGAAAGTACTGTAACTCCATCTCCTTCTAAACTGTAGGGGTAGTTTCGGGTGCTGGTTGAGTATTTAAATAATCAGTGTTAGCTCTGGCTCTCCTCACCTCAGTTTCACACTTGGTTCAGAATGTCACACTTGCTCTAATTCAATTTGTCATGCTAGATCATAAAATACTGTATGAGGTTTGTCAGGTTAGATCATAAAATACTGTATGAGGTTTGTCAGGTTAGATCATAAAATACTGTATGAGGTTTGTCAGGCTAGATCATAAAATACTGTATGAGGTTTGTCATGCTAGATCATAAAATACTGTATGAGGTTTGTCATGCTAGATCATAAAATACTGGATGAGGTTTGTCAGGTTAGGTCATAAAATACTGTATGAGGTTTGACATGTTAGGTCATAAAATACTGGATGAGGTTTGTCAGGCTAGATCATAAAATACTGTATGAGGTTTGTCATGCTAGATCATAAAATACTGTATGAGGTTTGTCATGCTAGATCATAAAATACTGTATGAGGTTTGTCAGGTTAGGTCATAAAATACTGTATGAGGTTTGTCATGCTAGATCATAAAATACTGGATGAGGTTTGTCAGGTTAGGTCATAAAATACTGGATGAGGTTTGTCAGGCTAGATCATAAAATACTGTATGAGGTTTGTCATGCTAGATCATAAAATACTGTATGAGGTTTGTCAGGTTAGGTCATAAAATACTGGATGAGGTTTGAGGTGCAGGCACTGCTACTCTGTAACCCATAGAGACTACAGTATTGGTGGAATATAACGCTCCTGGTGCCATTAAAGAACATGCTCTAGTAGTCAGAGTCAACACATTTTACATAAACTTTCTTGATTCACTAGCTAGGCCATATAATATGTACAGTAACGCTGTGGAATGCACAACTCCCTAATGTTTTTGGGGATAATCTGCTCAGCAACAATGTTTCCCAAGGAGTCCCTTAATTACAACTGTCAGTCAGACCTCTCTCTTTCTCTAGACTCTGTTTACTCATAGTACCTGTGATTCACTGAGCAAACACACCCCTCTGTTTCCCTGTCCTGCATCCATGTGAACCTGTGTAGAGACACAGCAATGATTTATAGACCAGTCTGATTAGAATTAGACTGTGTGTGTGTGTGTGTGTGCGTGCCTCATGACCTGTCATGTTCTTCAGTGTTTACCTTTCCATCTCTCTCCCAGGAAACACCTCCTGGACCCCAGCAACGACTACAAGGTACAGCAGGGAGGGAGAGGCGGCTACCATGATGCTTTTACACAGTACATCATATAAGTCTTGTACCGTCCGGTTTAAACAGTTACAGTGCATTCTGAAAGTATTCAGACCACGTTACAGCCTTATTCTCTCATCAATCTACAAACAATACCCCATAATGACAAAGTAAAAACAGGTTTAGAGTTTTGGTGTGCAAATGTATAAAAAAAATATTTTAAAAATAAATATGACATTTACATCAGTATTCAGAACCTTTACTTTGTTGAAGCACCTTTAGCAACGATTTCAGCCTTGAGTCTTCTTTGGTATGACGCTACAAGCTTGGCACACCTGTATTTGGGGAGCTTTTCCCATTCTCTGCAGATCCTCTCAAGCTCTGTCAGGTTGGATGGGGAGCGTCACTGCACAGCTATTTTCAGGTCTCTCCAGAGATGTTAGATCTGGTTCAAGTCCAGGCTCTGGCTGGGCCACACAAGGACATTCAGAGACTTGTTCAGAAGCCACTCCTGCGTTGTCTTCGCTGTGTGCTTAGGGTCGTTGCCCTGTTGGAAGGTGAACCTTCGCCTCAGTCTGAGGTCGTGAGCGCTCTGGAGCAGCTTTTCATCAAGGTTCTTTCTGTACTTTGCTGCATTCATCTTTCCCTCGATCCTGACTAGTCTCCCAGTTCGTGCCGCTGAAAAACATCCCCACAGCATGATGCTGCCACCACCATAGGGATGGTGGCAGATTTCCTCCAGACGTGACGCTTGGCATTCAGGCCAAAGAGTTCCATCTTGGTTTCATCAGACCAGAGAATCTTGTTTCTCATGGTCTGAGAGTCCTTTAGGTGCCCTTTCGGGAAACTAGAAGTGGGCTGTCGTGCCTTTTACTGAGGAGTGGCTTCCGTTTGGCCACTCTACCGTAAAGGCCTGATTGGTAGAGTGCTGCAGAGATGGTTGTCCTTCTGGAATGTTCTCCCATCTCCACAGAGGAACTCTGGAGCTCTGTCAGAGCGACCATCGGGTTCTTGGTCACCTCGCTGACCAAGGCCCTTCTCCCCCGATTGCTCAGTTTGGCCGGGCGGCTAGCGCTAAGAGTCTTGGTGGTTCTAAACTTCTACCTTTTAAGAATTATGGAGGTCAACTTTGAGTCTTATAGCAAAGGGTCTGAATACTTATGTAAATAAGGTATTTCTGTTTTTTAAATGATTTTAAATGTGCTATTATTTGATCCATTTCAAATTAGCCTGTAACGTAACAAAACTTGTAAAAAGGGAAGGAATCTGAATACTTTTTGAATGCAGTAGGGAAAAGCACAATGGTTTTGTTAGTAACTTCATTTTCTCACTAGGCGCTCAAAGTGCTCTTTAGAAGAAGGTAACCATTCGAAACATGAAAGACTAAACGTGTGTGTGTGTATTTGTCCAGATGGAGAGAGAGGACATCGAGGACTTGATCCCCAAAGGAGCATCTGAACTGACCAAACAGCAGATCCGTTACCTGCTGCAGGTAACACCTGTTTCTATTGGCTGTTTAACAGTGTTCTCCCAGAACATTCCCTCGCTGTGTTTCCCTCTATTAATCACTCTCTCCTGTCACGCTTGTTTTTCTCACATATCTTCTCTGACCTCCTCTCCCTCTCTCTCCTGCTCTCTCAGACCCGTATGACAGCTGACAAGACAATGCGTCTCCTGCTGACCACCTTCAGCAGCCTGAGGGAGGAGCTGATCCACATGTCAGAGGACCTGAGGGTAAGACCTGGGGCGTGGGCCCCTAAAGTAGCCTCTAATGGCTCTTTTCTAAACTGTCCCATTGAAATATACATGTAGGTAGTCTTACAGAGTATTACTGCGTCTGTCTCTGTTAATGATTTATAAATGCACTAGAATCGGTGGTTCCCATCCTTTTTCGGTTACTGTACCACCAACTGTTTTTTTGCTCTACCCGGAGTACCCCTGAAGTTCCCCCTCACAGAGTATTTTACCAGTAAGCCTTTGGTGTCATGGGTCTTCTCAAGTACCCCCTATGGATAGGCCAAGTATCCCCAGAGGTACCCCTGGTTTGGAACCACTGCGCTAGATGACTGACAGGGGACGCTGTTACTTTTAAATTAAATTCTGTGAGCTAAACATTAAAATGTACAAATGTATAAAACCATTTTCCTTAAAGTATAACTTTTTTGAAAGTACTAATGTTACTATCTTCACGACAACAAAAAACACGTTGGTCTCTGTTCTCCCAGCGTCTGGAGAGTGAGAAGGAGACCCTGGAGAGAGACTTAAGCTTCAAGGCTGACCAGGCTGAGCAGTATGACCGCCTCCTAGAGGCTGTACGAGAGAACAACAGACAGCTACAGGTGTGTGTTGGGGGAGTTTGTTTGTGTGTGTCTTCCACTGTGTGTTGCTTGTGTGGGTTTGCCTGTGTGTACACCTCCTCTGCACTGTATGTTAGTGCAATGTGTGTATACAGTATATGTGTGAGCAACTCTGTCCATCCATCCATATAGATATCTCTGAAGGAGAGCAGCTCCAGCCAGCGCACCCTAGAGACTCAGATCCTGAGCAGCCAAAGTACAGACTCAGGCAGGGAGTTCCGCATCAGAGAACTGGAGGGCAACTACCGAGCCCTGGAGAACGAGAACAAGATGCTCAAACAGAAGGTACTCTAACTTTACACTCCATCTCTGACTCTAACCCTCACTTCAGAGCTAGAATAAACTCTCACCAATTCTTCCTGCCCATGATTACTTAACTATTGTTTCTGACTGTAGAATTATTCTCATAGCACCAACTTCCTTAACTAACTTGTCTCTCTCTGCATCTGTTTTCATCCAGCTGGCCGGTCAGTGCAGCAGTAGCATCATTCAGTTTAAGACAGAGGAGCTGTCACGTCAGTACTCGGAGCAGCTAGCTGCTCTGCGCCAGGAGAAGGACAAGGAACTGCAGAGCCTCAGGGTAAGAAGCCTACAGAAATGTATGGATACAGGGTTGGGCTTTTCTGCACAGTTGGAGGTAGTGTAGCAGTACTGACTGTACTTGTGGGCGGAAATATTATATAGTGTTATACTGACTATGGGTATATAGTGTTACACTGACTATGGATATATAGTGTTATACTGACTATGGGTATATAGTTTTACACTGACTATGGGTATATAGTGTTACACTGACTATGGGTATATAGTGTTACACTGACTGGGTACATAGTGGTATACTGACTATGGGTATATAGTGTCTTACTGACTATGGGTATATAGTGCCTTACTGACTATGGGTATATAGTGTCTTACTGACTATGGGTATATAGTGTCTTACTGACTATGGGTATATAGTGTTATACTGACTATGGGTATATAGTGTCTTACTGACTATGGGTATATAGTGTTACACTGACTATGGGTATATGGTGTTATACTGACTATGGGTATATAGTGTCTTACTGACTATGGGTATATAGTGTTACACTGACTATGGGAATATAGTGTCATACTGGCTATGGGTATATAGTGTTATACTAACTATGGGTATATAGTGTTATACTGACTATGGGTATATAGTGTTATACTGACTATGGGTATATAGTGTTATACTAACTATGGGTATATAGTGCTATACTGTCTATGGGTATATAGTGTCTTACTGACGATGGGTATATAGTGTTACACTGACTATGGGTATATAGTGTCTTACTGACTATGGGTATATAGTGTTATACTGACTATGGGTATATAGTGTCTTACTGACTATGGGTATATAGTGTTAAACTGAGTATGGGTATATAGTGTCTTACTGACTATGGGTATATAGTGTTATACTGACTATGGGTATATAGTGTTATACTGACTATGGGTATACAGTGTTACACTGACTGGGTATATAGTGTTACACTGACTATGGGTATATGGTGTTATACTGACTATGGGTATATAGTGTTATACTGACTATGGGTATATAGTGTTACACTGACTATGGGTATATGGTGTTATACTGACTATGGGTATATAGTGTTATACTGACTATGGGTATATAGTGTTATACTGACTATGGGTATATAGTGTTACACTGACTATGGGTATATGGTGTTATACTGACTATAGGTATATAGTGTTATACTGACTATGGGTATATAGTGTTACACTGACTGGGTATATAGTGTTATACTGACTATGGGTATATAGTGTTATACTGACTATGGGTATATAGTGTTACACTGACTATGGGTATATGGTGTTATACTGACTATGGGTATATAGTGTTATACTGACTATGGGTATATAGTGTTATACTGACTGGGTATATAGTGTTACACTGACTATGGGTATATAGTGTTATACTGACTATGGGTATATAGTGTTACACTGACTATGGGTATATAGTGTTACACTGACTGGGTATATAGTGTTATACTGACTATGGGTATGTAGTGTTATACTGACTATGGGTATATAGTGTCTTACTGGCTATGGGTATATAGTGTTATACTGACTATGGGTATATAGTGTCTTACTGACAATGGGTATATAGTGTTATACTAACTATGGGTATATAGTGTTATACTGACTATGGGTATATAGTGTCTTACTGACTATGGGTATATAGTGTTACACTGACTATGGGTATATAGTGTCTTACTGACTATGGGTATATAGTGTTATACTGACTATGGGTATATAGTGTTATACTGACTGGGTATATAGTGTTATACTGACTATGGGTATATAGTGTTACACTGACTATGGGTATATGGTGTTATACTGACTATGGGTATATAGTGTCTTACTGACTATGGGTATATAGTGTTATACTGACTATGGGTATACATTGTTACACTGACTGGGTATATAGTGTTATACTGACTATGGGTATATAGTGTTACACTGACTATGGGTATATGGTGTTATACTGACTATGGGTATATAGTGTTATACTGACTATGGGTATATAGTGTTATACTGACTATGGGTATATAGTGTCTTACTGACTATGGGTATATAGTGTTACACTGACTATGGGTATATAGTGTTATACTGACTATGGGTATATAGTGTTACACTAACTATGCGTATATGGTGTTATACTGACTATGGGTATATAGTGTTATACTGACTATGGGTATATAGTGTTACACTGACTGGGTATATAGTGTTATACTGACTATGGGTATATAGTGTTACACTAACTATGCGTATATGGTGTTATACTGACTATGGGTATATAGTGTTATACTGACTATGGGTATATAGTGTTATACTGACTATGGGTATATAGTGTTACACTGACTATGGGTATATAGTGTCTTACTGACTATAGGTATATAGTGTTATACTGACTATGGGTATATAGTGTTATACTGACTATGGGTATATAGTGTTACACTGACTATGGGTATATAGTGTTACACTGACTGGGTATATAGTGTTATACTGACTATGGGTATATAGTGTTACACTGACTGGGTATATAGTGTTATACTGACTATGGGTATATAGTGTTACACTGACTATGGGTATATGGTGTTATACTGACTATGGGTATGTAGTGTTATACTGACTATGGGTATGTAGTGTTATACTGACTGGGTATATAGTGTTACACTGACTATGGGTATATAGTGTCTTACTGACTATGGGTATATAGTGTTACACTGACTATAGGTATATAGTGTCTTACTGGCTATGGGTATATAGTGTTATACTGACTATGGGTATATAGTGTCTTACTGACAATGGGTATATAGTGTTATACTAACTATGGGTATATAGTGTTATACTGACTATGGGTATATAGTGTCTTACTGACGATGGGTATATAGTGTTACACTGACTATGGGTATATAGTGTCTTACTGACTATGGGTATATAGTGTTATACTGACTATGGGTATATAGTGTTATACTGACTGGGTATATAGTGTTATACTGACTATGGGTATATAGTGTTACACTGACTATGGGTATATGGTGTTATACTGACTATGGGTATATACTAACTTACTGACGATGGGTATATAGTGTTACACTGACTATGGGTATACATTGTTACACTGACTGGGTATATAGTGTTATACTGACTATGGGTATATAGTGTTACACTGACTATGGGTATATGGTGTTATACTGACTATGGGTATATAGTGTTATACTGACTATGGGTATATAGTGTCTTACTGACGATGGGTATATAGTGTTACACTGACTATGGGTATATAGTGTCTTACTGACTATGGGTATATAGTGTTATACTGACTATGGGTATATAGTGTTATACTGACTGGGTATATAGTGTTATACTGACTATGGGTATATAGTGTTACACTGACTATGGGTATATGGTGTTATACTGACTATGGGTATATAGTGTCTTACTGACGATGGGTATATAGTGTTACACTGACTATGGGTATATAGTGTCTTACTGACTATGGGTATATAGTGTTATACTGACTATGGGTATACATTGTTACACTGACTGGGTATATAGTGTTATACTGACTATGGGTATATAGTGTTACACTGACTATGGGTATATGGTGTTATACTGACTATGGGTATATAGTGTTATACTGACTATGGGTATATAGTGTTATACTGACTATGGGTATATAGTGTCTTACTGACTATGGGTATATAGTGTTACACTGACTATGGGTATATAGTGTTATACTGACTATGGGTATATAGTGTTACACTAACTATGCGTATATGGTGTTATACTGACTATGGGTATATAGTGTTATACTGACTATGGGTATATAGTGTTACACTGACTGGGTATATAGTGTTATACTGACTATGGGTATATAGTGTTACACTAACTATGCGTATATGGTGTTATACTGACTATGGGTATATAGTGTTATACTGACTATGGGTATATAGTGTTATACTGACTATGGGTATATAGTGTTACACTGACTATGGGTATATAGTGTCTTACTGACTATAGGTATATAGTGTTATACTGACTATGGGTATATAGTGTTACACTGACTATGGGTATATAGTGTCTTACTGACTATAGGTATATAGTGTTATACTGACTATGGGTATATAGTGTTATACTGACTATGGGTATATAGTGTTACACTGACTATGGGTATATAGTGTTACACTGACTGGGTATATAGTGTTATACTGACTATGGGTATATAGTGTTACACTGACTGGGTATATAGTGTTATACTGACTATGGGTATATAGTGTTACACTGACTATGGGTATATGGTGTTATACTGACTATGGGTATGTAGTGTTATACTGACTATGGGTATGTAGTGTTATACTGACTGGGTATATAGTGTTACACTGACTATGGGTATATAGTGTTACACTGACTATGGGTATATAGTGTTACACTGACTGGGTATATAGTGTTATACTGACTATGGGTATATAGTGTTACACTGACTGGGTATATAGTGTCATTCTGACTATGGGTATATAGTGTTATACTGACTATGGGTATATAGTGTTACACTGACTATGGGTATATAGTGTTACACTGACTATGGGTATATAGTGTTACACTGACTGGGTATATAGTGCTATACTGACTGGGTATATAGTGTTACACTGACTATGGGTATATAGTGTTACACTGACTATGGGTATATAGTGTTACACTGACTGGGTATATAGTGTTATACTGACTATTGGTATATAGTGTTACACTGACTATAGTGCTATATAGTGTTATACTGACTATGGGTATATAGTGTTATACTGACTATGGGTATATAGTGTTATACTGACTATGGGTATATAGTGTCTTACTGGCTATGGGTATATAGTGTTATACTGACTATGGGTATATAGTGTCTTACTGACAATGGGTATATAGTGTTATACTAACTATGGGTATATAGTGTTATACTGACTATGGGTATATAGTGTCTTACTGACGATGGGTATATAGTGTTACACTGACTATGGGTATATAGTGTCTTACTGACTATGGGTATATAGTGTTATACTGACTATGGGTATATAGTGTTATACTGACTATGGGTATATAGTGTTATACTGACTATGGGTATATAGTGTTACACTGACTATGGGTATATGGTGTTATACTGACTATGGGTATATAGTGTTATACTGACTATGGGTATATAGTGTTATACTGACTGGGTATATAGTGTTACACTGACTATGGGTATATAGTGTTATACTGACTATGGGTATATAGTGTTACACTGACTATGGGTATATAGTGTTACACTGACTGGGTATATAGTGTTATACTGACTATGGGTATGTAGTGTTATACTGACTATGGGTATATAGTGTCTTACTGGCTATGGGTATATAGTGTTATACTGACTATGGGTATATAGTGTCTTACTGACAATGGGTATATAGTGTTATACTAACTATGGGTATATAGTGTTATACTGACTATGGGTATATAGTGTCTTACTGACGATGGGTATATAGTGTTACACTGACTATGGGTATATAGTGTCTTACTGACTATGGGTATATAGTGTTATACTGACTATGGGTATATAGTGTTATACTGACTGGGTATATAGTGTTATACTGACTATGGGTATATAGTGTTACACTGACTATGGGTATATGGTGTTATACTGACTATGGGTATATAGTGTCTTACTGACTATGGGTATATAGTGTTATACTGACTATGGGTATACATTGTTACACTGACTGGGTATATAGTGTTATACTGACTATGGGTATATAGTGTTACACTGACTATGGGTATATGGTGTTATACTGACTATGGGTATATAGTGTTATACTGACTATAGGTTATACTGACTATGGGTATATAGTGTCTTACTGACTATGGGTATATAGTGTTACACTGACTATGGGTATATAGTGTTATACTGACTATGGGTATATAGTGTTACACTAACTATGCGTATATGGTGTTATACTGACTATGGGTATATAGTGTTATACTGACTATGGGTATATAGTGTTACACTGACTGGGTATATAGTGTTATACTGACTATGGGTATATAGTGTTACACTAACTATGCGTATATGGTGTTATACTGACTATGGGTATATAGTGTTATACTGACTATGGGTATATAGTGTTATACTGACTATGGGTATATAGTGTTACACTGACTATGGGTATATAGTGTCTTACTGACTATAGGTATATAGTGTTATACTGACTATGGGTATATAGTGTTATACTGACTATGGGTATATAGTGTTACACTGACTATGGGTATATAGTGTTACACTGACTGGGTATATAGTGTTATACTGACTATGGGTATATAGTGTTACACTGACTGGGTATATAGTGTTATACTGACTATGGGTATATAGTGTTACACTGACTATGGGTATATGGTGTTATACTGACTATGGGTATGTAGTGTTATACTGACTATGGGTATGTAGTGTTATACTGACTGGGTATATAGTGTTACACTGACTATGGGTATATAGTGTCTTACTGACTATGGGTATATAGTGTTACACTGACTATAGGTATATAGTGTCTTACTGGCTATGGGTATATAGTGTTATACTGACTATGGGTATATAGTGTCTTACTGACAATGGGTATATAGTGTTATACTAACTATGGGTATATAGTGTTATACTGACTATGGGTATATAGTGTCTTACTGACGATGGGTATATAGTGTTACACTGACTATGGGTATATAGTGTCTTACTGACTATGGGTATATAGTGTTATACTGACTATGGGTATATAGTGTTATACTGACTGGGTATATAGTGTTATACTGACTATGGGTATATAGTGTTACACTGACTATGGGTATATGGTGTTATACTGACTATGGGTATATACTAACTTACTGACGATGGGTATATAGTGTTACACTGACTATGGGTATACATTGTTACACTGACTGGGTATATAGTGTTATACTGACTATGGGTATATAGTGTTACACTGACTATGGGTATATGGTGTTATACTGACTATGGGTATATAGTGTTATACTGACTATGGGTATATAGTGTCTTACTGACGATGGGTATATAGTGTTACACTGACTATGGGTATATAGTGTCTTACTGACTATGGGTATATAGTGTTATACTGACTATGGGTATATAGTGTTATACTGACTGGGTATATAGTGTTATACTGACTATGGGTATATAGTGTTACACTGACTATGGGTATATGGTGTTATACTGACTATGGGTATATAGTGTCTTACTGACGATGGGTATATAGTGTTACACTGACTATGGGTATATAGTGTCTTACTGACTATGGGTATATAGTGTTATACTGACTATGGGTATACATTGTTACACTGACTGGGTATATAGTGTTATACTGACTATGGGTATATAGTGTTACACTGACTATGGGTATATGGTGTTATACTGACTATGGGTATATAGTGTTATACTGACTATGGGTATATAGTGTTATACTGACTATGGGTATATAGTGTCTTACTGACTATGGGTATATAGTGTTACACTGACTATGGGTATATAGTGTTATACTGACTATGGGTATATAGTGTTACACTAACTATGGGTATATGGTGTTATACTGACTATGGGTATATAGTGTTATACTGACTATGGGTATATAGTGTTACACTGACTGGGTATATAGTGTTATACTGACTATGGGTATATAGTGTTACACTAACTATGCGTATATGGTGTTATACTGACTATGGGTATATAGTGTTATACTGACTATGGGTATATAGTGTTATACTGACTATGGGTATATAGTGTTACACTGACTATGGGTATATAGTGTCTTACTGACTATAGGTATATAGTGTTATACTGACTATGGGTATATAGTGTTACACTGACTATGGGTATATAGTGTCTTACTGACTATAGGTATATAGTGTTATACTGACTATGGGTATATAGTGTTATACTGACTATGTATATAGGTGATATATAGTGTTACACTGACTGGGTATATAGTGTTATACTGACTATGGGTATATAGTGTTACACTGACTGGGTATATAGTGTTATACTGACTATGGGTATATAGTGTTACACTGACTATGGGTATATGGTGTTATACTGACTATGGGTATGTAGTGTTATACTGACTATGGGTATGTAGTGTTATACTGACTGGGTATATAGTGTTACACTGACTATGGGTATATAGTGTTATGACTATGGGTATATAGTGACTGACTGGGTATATAGTGTTATACTGACTATGGGTATATAGTGTTACACTGACTGGGTATATAGTGTCATTCTGACTATGGGTATATAGTGTTATACTGACTATGGGTATATAGTGTTACACTGACTATGGGTATATAGTGTTACACTGACTATGGGTATATAGTATTACACTGACTGGGTATATAGTGCTATACTGACTGGGTATATAGTGTTACACTGACTATGGGTATATAGTGTTACACTGACTATGGGTATATAGTGTTACACTGACTGGGTATATAGTGTTATACTGACTATTGGTATATAGTGTTACACTGACTATAGTGCTATATAGTGTTATACTGACTATGGGTATATAGTGTCTTACTGGCTATGGGTATATAGTGTTATACTGACTATGGGTATATAGTGTTACTACTGACTGACTATGTATATAGTGTCTTACTGATATGGGTATATAGTGTTATACTAACTATGGGTATATAGTGTTATACTGACTATGGGTATATAGTGTCTTACTGACTAGTGTTACACTGACTATGGGTATATAGTGTCTTACTGACTATGGGTATATAGTGTTATACTGACTATGGGTATATAGTGTTATACTGACTGGGTATATAGTGTTATACTGACTATGGGTATATAGTGTTACACTGACTATGGGTATATGGTGTTATACTGACTATGGGTATATAGTGTCTTACTGACGATGGGTATATAGTGTTACACTGACTATGGGTATATAGTGTCTTACTGACTATGGGTATATAGTGTTATACTGACTATGGGTATACATTGTTACACTGACTGGGTATATAGTGTTATACTGACTATGGGTATATAGTGTTACACTGACTATGGGTATATGGTGTTATACTGACTATGGGTATATAGTGTTATACTGACTATAGGGTGACTATGGGTATATAGTGTTTACTGACTATGGGTATATAGTGTTACACTGACTATGGGTATATAGTGTTATTCTGACTATGGGTATATAGTGTTACACTAACTATGCGTATATGGTGTTATACTGACTATGGGTATATAGTGTTATACTGACTATGGGTATATAGTGTTACACTGACTATGGGTATATAGTGTTACACTGACTGGGTATATAGTGTTATACTGACTATGGGTATATAGTGTTACACTGACTGGGTATATAGTGTTATAGTGTTACACTGACTATGGGTATATGGTGTTATACTGACTATGGGTATGTAGTGTTATACTGACTATGGGTATGTAGTGTTATACTGGGGGTATATAGTGTTATACTGACTATGGGTATATAGTGTCTTACTGACTATGGGTATATAGTGTTACACTGACTATAGGTATATAGTGTCTTACTGACAATGGGTATATAGTGTTATACTGACTATGGGTATATAGTGTCTTACTGACGATGGGTATATAGTGTTACACTGACTATGGGTATATAGTGTCTTACTGACTATGGGTATATAGTGTTATACTGACTATGGGTATATAGTGTTATACTGACTGGGTATATAGTGTTATACTGACTATGGGTATATAGTGTTACACTGACTATGGGTATATGGTGTTATACTGACTATGGGTATATAGTAACTTACTATGGGTATATAGTGTTACACTGACTATGGGTATACATTGTTACACTGACTGGGTATATAGTGTTATACTGACTATGGGTATATAGTATTACACTGACTATGGGTATATGGTGTTATACTGACTATGGGTATATAGTGTTATACTGACTATGGGTATATAGTGTTATACTGACTATGGGTATATAGTGTTATACTGACTATGGGTATGTAGTGGGTATATGGTGTTATACTGACTATGGGTATATAGTGTTACACTGACTATGGGTATATAGTGTTACACTGACTATGGGTATATAGTGTTACACTGACTGGGTATATAGTGTTATACTGACTCGGTATATAGTGTTACACTGACTATGGGTATATAGTGTTATACTGACTATGGGTATATAGTGTTACACTGACTATGGGTATATAGTGTTACACTGACTGGGTATATAGTGTTATACTGACTGACTGACTGGGTATATAGTGTCATTCTGACTATGGGTATATAGTGTTATACTGACTATGGGTATATAGTGTTACACTGACTATGGGTATATAGTGTTACACTGACTATGGGTATATAGTATTACACTGACTGGGTATATAGTGCTATACTGACTGGGTATATAGTGTTACACTGACTATGGGTATATAGTGTTATGACTGTTACACTGACTGGGTATATAGTGTTATACTGACTATTGGTATATAGTGTTACACTGGTGCTATATAGTGTTATACTGACTGACTATGGGTATATAGTGTTATACTGACTATGGGTATATAGTGTTATACTGACTATGGGTATATAGTGTTATACTGACTATGGGTATATAGTGTTACACTGACTATGGGTATATAGTGTTACACTGACTATGGGTATATAGTGTCTTACTGACTATGGGTATATAGTGTTATACTGACTATGGGTATATAGTGTTATACTGACTATGGGTATATAGTGTTATACTGACTATGGGTATATAGTGTTACACTGACTATGGGTATATGGTGTTATACTGACTATGGGTATATAGTGTCTTACTGACTATGGGTATATAGTGTTACACTGACTATGGGTATATAGTGTTATACTGACTATGGGTATATAGTGTTTACTGACTATGGGTATACATTGTTTACTGGGTATATAGTGTTATACTGACTGGGTATATAGTGTTATACTGACTATGGGTATATAGTGTTATACTGACTATGGGTATATAGTATTAGTGTCTTACTGACTATGGGTATATAGTGTTACACTGACTATGGGTATATAGTGTTATACTGACTATGGGTATATAGTGTTTACTGGGTATATGGTGTTATACTGACTATGGGTATATAGTGTTATACTGACTATACACTGACTGGGTATATAGTGTTATAGTGTTACACTGACTATGGGTATATGGTGTTATACTGACTATGGGTATATAGTGTTATACTGACTATGGGGGTTATATAGTGTTACACTGACTATGGGTATATAGTGTTACACTGACTATGGGTATATGGTGTTATACTGACTATGGGGGTACTGACTATGGGTAGTGTTATACTGACTATGGGTATATAGTGTCTTACTGACTATGGGTATATAGTGTTACACTGACTATGGGTATATAGTGTTATACTGACTATGGGTATATAGTGTTACACTGACTATGGGTATATAGTGTTATACTGACTATGGGTATATAGTGTTATACTGACTATGGGTATATAGTGTTACACTGACTATGGGTATATAGTGTTACACTGACTGGGTATATAGTGTTATACTGACTATGGGTATATAGTGTTACACTGACTGGGTATATAGTGTTATAGTGTTACTGACTATGGGTATATGGTGTTATACTGACTATATGTAGTGTTATACTATGGGTATGTAGTGTTATACTATGGGTATATAGTGTTACACTGACTATGGGTATATAGTGTCTTACTGACTATGGGTATATAGTGTTACACTGACTATGGGTATATAGTGTTACTGACTATGGGTATATAGTGTTATACTGACTATGGGTATATAGTGTCTTACTGACAATGGGTATATAGTGTTATACTAACTATGGGTATATAGTGTTATACTGACTGGGTATATAGTGTTTATGGGTATATAGTGTTACTGACTGACTATGGGTATATAGTGTCTTACTGACTATGGGTATATAGTGTTATACTGACTATGGGTATATAGTGTTATACTACTGACTATGGGTATATAGTGTTATACTGACTATGGGTATATGGTGTTATACTGACTATGGGTATATAGTAACTTACTGACTATGGGTATATAGTGACTATGGGTATACATTGTTACACTGACTGGGTATATAGTGTTATACTGACTATGGGTATATAGTGTTACACTGACTATGGGTATATGGTGTTATACTGACTATGGGTATATAGTGTTATACTGACTATGGGTATATAGTGTTATACTGACTATGGGTATATAGTGTTATACTGACTATGGGGGTAACTATAGTGTTATACTGACTATGGGTATATAGTGTTACACTGACTATGGGTATATAGTGTTACACTGACTATGGGTATATAGTGTTACTGACTGGGTATATAGTGTTATGGGTATATAGTGTTACACTGACTATGGGTATATAGTGTTATACTGACTATGGGTATATAGTGTTACACTGACTATGGGTATATAGTGTTACACTGACTGGGTATATAGTGTTATACTGACTATGGGTATATAGTGTTACACTGACTGGGTATATAGTGTCATTCTGACTATGGGTATATAGTGTTATACTGACTATGGGTATATAGACTATGGGTATACACTGACTATGGGTATATAGTGTTACACTGACTATGGGTATATAGTGTTACACTGACTGGGTATATAGTGCTATACTGACTATGGGTATATAGTGTTACACTGACTATGGGTATATAGTGTTATACTGACTATGGGTATATAGTGTTACACTGTTATACTGACTATGGTATATAGTGTTATACTGACTATGGGTATATAGTGTCTTACTGACTATGGGTATATAGTGTTATACTGACTATATAGGTTTACTGACAATGGGTATAGTGTTATACTAACTATGGGTATATAGTGTTATACTGACTGACGATGGGTATATAGTGTTACACTGACTATGGGTATATAGTGTCTTACTGACTATGGGTATATAGTGTTATACTGACTATGGGTATATAGTGTTATACTGACTGGGTATATAGTGTTATACTGACTATGGGTATATAGTGTTACACTGACTATGGGTATATGGTGTTATACTGACTATGGGTATATAGTGTTTACTGACTATGGGTATATAGTGTTACACTGACTATGGGTATATAGTGTCTTACTGACTATGGGTATATAGTGTTATACTGACTATGGGTATACATTGTTACACTGACTGGGTATATAGTGTTATACTGACTATGGGTATATAGTGTTACACTGACTATGGGTATATAGTGTTATACTGACTATGGGTATATAGTGTTATACTGACTATGGGTATATAGTGTTATACTGACTATGGGTATATAGTGTCTTACTGACTATGGGTATATAGTGTTATACTGACTATGGGTATATAGTGTTATACTGACTATGGGTATATAGTGTTACACTGACTATGGGTATATGGTGTTATACTGACTATGGGTATATAGTGTTATACTGACTATGGGTATATAGTGTTACACTGACTGGGTATATAGTGTTATACTGACTATGGGTATATAGTGTTACACTAACTATGGGTATATGGTGTTATACTGACTATGGGTATATAGTGTTATACTGACTATGGGTATATAGTGTTATACTGACTATGGGTATATAGTGTTACACTGACTATGGGTATATAGTGTCTTACTGACTATGGGTATATAGTGTTATACTGACTATGGGTATATAGTGTTACACTGACTATGGGTATATAGTGTTTACTGACTATGGGTATATAGTGTTATACTGACTATGGGTATATAGTGTTATACTGACTATGGGTATATAGTGTTACACTGACTATGGGTATATAGTGTTACACTGACTGGGTATATAGTGTTATACTGACTATGGGTATATAGTGTTACACTGACTGGGTATATAGTGTTATACTGACTATGGGTATATAGTGTTACACTGACTATGGGTATATAGTGTTATACTGACTATGGGTATGTAGTGTTATACTGACTATGGGTATGTAGTGTTATACTGACTGGGTATATAGTGTTATACTGACTATGGGTATATAGTGTTACACTGACTATGGGTATATAGTGTTACACTGACTGGGTATATAGTGTTATACTGACTATGGGTATATAGTGTTACACTGACTGGGTATATATACTGACTATGGGTATATAGTGTTATACTGACTATGGGTATATAGTGTTATACTGACTATGGGTATATAGTGTTACACTGACTGGGTATATACTACTGGTATATAGTGTTACACTGACTATGGGTATATAGTGTTACACTGACTATGGGTATATAGTGTTACACTGACTGGGTATATAGTGTTATACTGACTATGGGTATATAGTGTTATACTGACTATGGGCTATATAGTGTTATACTGACTATGGGTATATAGTGTTATACTGACTATGGGTATATAGTGTTATACTGACTATGGGTATATAGTGTTACTGGCTATGGGTATATAGTGTTATACTGACTATGGGTATATAGTGTCTTACTGACTATAGTGTTATACTAACTATGGGTATATAGTGTTATACTGACTATGGGTATATAGTGTCTTACTGACTATGGGTATATAGTGTTACACTGACTATGGGTATATAGTGTCTTACTGACTATGGGTATATAGTGTTATACTGACTATGGGTATATAGTGTTATACTGACTATGGGTATATAGTGTTATACTGACTATGGGTATATAGTGTTACACTGACTATGGGTATGGTGTTATACTGACTATGGGTATATAGTGTTATACTGACTATGGGTAGTGTTATAGTGGGTATATAGTGTTACACTGACTATGGGTATATAGTGTTATACTCTATGGGTATATAGTGTTACACTGACTATGGGTATATAGTGTTATACTGACTATAGTGTTATACTGACTATGGGTATGTAGTGTTATACTGACTATGGGTATATAGTGTCTTACTGCTATGGGTATATAGTGTTATACTGACTATGGGTATATAGTGTCTTACTGACAATGGGTATATAGTGTTATACTGACTATGGGTATATAGTGTTATACTGACTATGGGTTATAGTGACTATGGGTATATAGTGTTACACTGACTATGGGTATATAGTGTCTTACTGACTATGGGTATATAGTGTTATACTGACTATGGGTATATAGTGTTATACTGACTGGGTATATAGTGTTATACTGACTATGGGTATATAGTGTTACACTGACTATGGGTATATAGTGTTATACTGACTATGGGTATATAGTGTCTTACTGACTATGGGTATATAGTGTTATACTGACTATGGGTGACTGGGTATATAGTGTTATACTGACTATGGGTATATAGTGTTACACTGACTATGGGTATATGGTGTTATACTGACTATGGGTATATAGTGTTATACTGACTATGGGTATATAGTGTTTATACTGACTATGGGTATATAGTGTTATACTGACTATGGGTATATAGTGTTATACTGACTATGGGTATATAGTGTTACACTAACTATGCGTTATGGTGTTATACTGACTATGGGTATATAGTGTTATACTGACTATGGGTATATAGTGTTACACTGACTGGGTATATAGTGTTATACTGACTATGGGTATATAGTGTTACACTAACTATGTATATGGTGTTATACTGACTATGGGTATATAGTGTTATACTGACTATGGGTATATAGTGTTATACTGACTATGGGTATATAGTGTTACACTGACTATGGGTATATAGTGTCTTACTGACTATGGGTATATAGTGTTATACTGACTATGGGTATATAGTGTTATACTGACTGGGTATATAGTGTTACACTTATAGTGTTACACTGACTGGGTATATAGTGTTATACTGACTATGGGTATATAGTGTTACACTGACTGGGTATATAGTGTTATACTGACTATGGGTATATAGTGTTACACTGACTATGGGTATATGGTGTTATACTGACTATGGGTATGTAGTGTTATACTATGGGTATATAGTGACTGATGGGTATATAGTGTTACTGACTGACTATGGGTATATAGTGTTTACTGACTATGGGTATATAGTGTTACACTGACTATAGGTATATAGTGTCTTACTGACTATGGGTATATAGTGTTATACTGACTATGGGTATATAGTGTCTTACTGACAATGGGTATATAGTGTTATACTAATATGGGTATATAGTGTTATACTGACTATGGGTATATAGTGTCTTACTGACTATGGGTATATAGTGTTATACTGACTATGGGTATATAGTGTTCTTACTGACTATGGGTATATAGTGTTATACTGACTATGGGTATATAGTGTTATACTGACTGGGTATATAGTGTTATACTGACTATGGGTATATAGTGTTACACTGACTATGGGTATATGGTGTTATACTGACTATGGGTATATACTAACTACTGATGATGGGTATATAGTGTTACACTGACTATGGGTATACATTGTTACACTGATATCTGGGTATATAGTGTTATACTGACTATGGGTATATAGTGTTACACTGACTATGGGTATATGGTGTTATACTGACTATGGGTATATAGGTTATACTGACTATGGGTATATAGTGTCTTACTGACTATGGGTATATAGTGTTACACTGACTATGGGTATATAGTGTCTTACTGACTATGGGTATATAGTGTTATACTGACTATGGGTATATAGTGTTATACTGACTGGGTATATAGTGTTATACTGACTATGGGTATATAGTGTTACACTGACTATGGGTATATGGTGTTATACTGACTATGGGTATATAGTGACTATGGGTATATAGTGTTACACTGACTATGGGTATATAGTGTCTTACTGACTATGGGTATATAGTGTTATACTGACTATGGGTATACATTGTTACACTGACTGGGTATATAGTGTTATACTGACTATGGGTATATAGTGTTACACTGACTATGGGTATATGGTGTTATACTGACTATGGGTATATAGTGTTATACTGACTATGGGTATATAGTGTTATACTGACTATGGGTATATAGTGTCTTATACTATGGGTATATAGTGTTACACTGACTATGGGTATATAGTGTTATACTGACTATGGGTATATAGTGTTACACTAACTATGCGTATATGGTGTTATACTGACTATGGGTATATAGTGTTATACTGACTATGGGTATATAGTGTTACACTGACTGGGTATATAGTGTTATACTGACTATGGGTATATAGTGTTACACTGACTATGGGTATATGGTGTTATACTGACTATGGGTATATAGTGTTATACTGACTATGGGTATATAGTGTTATACTGACTATGGGTATATAGTGTTACACTGACTATGGGTATATAGTGTCTTACTGACTATAGGTATAGTGTTATACTGACTATGGGTATATAGTGTTACACTGACTATGGGTATATAGTGTCTTACTGACTATGGGTATATAGTGTTATACTGACTATGGGTATATAGTGTTATACTGACTATGGGTATATAGTGTTACACTGACTAGTGTTACACTGACTGGGTATATAGTGTTATACTGACTATGGGTATATAGTGTTACACTGACTGGGTATATAGTGTTATACTGACTATGGGTATATAGTGTTACACTGACTATGGGTATATAGTGTTATACTGACTATGGGTATATAGTGTTATACTGACTATGGGTATGTAGTGTTATACTGACTATGGGTATATAGTGTTATACTGACTATGGGTATATAGTGTTACACTGACTATGGGTATATAGTGTTACACTGACTGGGTATATAGTGTTATACTGACTATGGGTATATAGTGTTACACTGACTGGGTATATAGTGTCATTCTGACTATGGGTATATAGTGTTATACTGACTATGGGTATATAGTGTTACACTGACTATGGGTATATAGTGTTACACTGACTATGGGTATATAGTATTACACTGACTGGGTATATAGTGCTATACTGACTGGGTATATAGTGTTACACTGACTATGGGTATATAGTGTTACACTGACTATGGGTATATAGTGTTACACTGACTGGGTATATAGTGTTATACTGACTATTGGTATATAGTGTTACACTGACTATAGTGCTATATAGTGTTATACTGACTATGGGTAGTGTTATACTGACTATGGGTATATAGTGTTATACTGACTATGGGTATATAGTGTCTTATGGCTATGGGTATATAGTGTTATACTGACTATGGGTATATAGTGTCTTACTGACTATGGGTATATAGTGTTATACTGACTATGGGTTATACTGATATGGGTATTACTTACTGACGATGGGTATATAGTGGGTATAGTGTCTTACTGACTATGGGTATATAGTGTTATACTGACTATGGGTATATAGTGTTATACTGACTATGGGTATATAGTGTTATACTGACTATGGGTATATAGTGTTACACTGACTATGGGTATATAGTGTTATACTGACTATGGGTATATAGTGTTCTTACTGACTATGGGTATATAGTGTTATACTGACTATGGGTATATAGTGTTACTGACTATGGGTATATAGTGTTATACTGACTATGGGTATATTGTTACACTGACTGGGTATTAGTGTTATACTGACTATGGGTATATAGTGTTATACTGACTATGGGTATATGGTGTTATACTGACTATGGGTATATAGTGTTATACTGACTATGGGTATATAGTGTTATACTGACTATGGGTATATAGTGTTATACTGACTATGGGTATATAGTGTTACACTGACTATGGGTATATAGTGTTATACTGACTATGGGTATATAGTGTTACACTAACTATGGGTATATGGTGTTATACTGACTATGGGTATATAGTGTTATACTGACTATGGGTATATAGTGTTACTGACTATGGGTATATAGTGTTACACTGACTGGGTATATAGTGTTATACTGACTATGGGTATATAGTGTTACACTGACTGGGTATATAGTGTTATAGTGTTACACTGACTATGGGTATATGGTGTTATACTGACTATGGGTATATAGTGTTATACTGACTATGGGTATATAGTGTTATACTGACGGGGGTATATAGTGTTACACTGACTATGGGTATATAGTGTCTTACTGACTATGGGTATATAGTGTTACACTGACTATAGGTATATAGTGTCTTACTGACAATGGGTATATAGTGTTATACTGACTATGGGTATATAGTGTCTTACTGACGATGGGTATATAGTGTTACACTGACTATGGGTATATAGTGTCTTACTGACTATGGGTATATAGTGTTATACTGACTATGGGTATATAGTGTTATACTGACTGGGTATATAGTGTTATACTGACTATGGGTATATAGTGTTACACTGACTATGGGTATATGGTGTTATACTGACTATGGGTATATAGTAACTTACTGACGATGGGTATATAGTGTTACACTGACTATGGGTATACATTGTTACACTGACTGGGTATATAGTGTTATACTGACTATGGGTATATAGTATTACACTGACTATGGGTATATGGTGTTATACTGACTATGGGTATATAGTGTTATACTGACTATGGGTATATAGTGTTATACTGACTATGGGTATATAGTGTTATACTGACTATGGGTATGTAGTGTTACACTAACTATGCGTATATGGTGTTATACTGACTATGGGTATATAGTGTTACACTGACTATGGGTATATAGTGTTACACTGACTATGGGTATATAGTGTTACACTGACTGGGTATATAGTGTTATACTGACTCGGTATATAGTGTTACACTGACTATGGGTATATAGTGTTATACTGACTATGGGTATATAGTGTTACACTGACTATGGGTATATAGTGTTACACTGACTGGGTATATAGTGTTATACTGACTATGGGTATATAGTGTTACACTGACTGGGTATATAGTGTCATTCTGACTATGGGTATATAGTGTTATACTGACTATGGGTATATAGTGTTACACTGACTATGGGTATATAGTGTTACACTGACTATGGGTATATAGTATTATACTGACTGGGTATATAGTATTAGTGTTACTGACTATGGGTATATAGTGTTACACTGACTGGGTATATAGTGTTACACTGACTGGGTATATAGTGTTATACTGACTATGGGTATATAGTGTTACACTGACTATAGTGCTATATAGTGTTATACTGACTATGGGTATATAGTGTTATACTGACTATGGGTATATAGTGTATACTACTGGGTATATGGGTATATAGTGTTATACTAACTATGGGTATATAGTGTTATACTGACTATGGGTATATAGTGTCTTACTGACGATGGTATATAGTGTCTTACTGACGATGGGTATATAGTGTTACACTGACTATGGGTATATAGTGTCTTACTGACTATGGGTATATAGTGTTATACTGACTATGGGTATATAGTGTTATACTGACTGGGTATATAGTGTTATACTGACTATGGGTATATAGTGTTACACTGACTATGGGTATATGGTGTTATACTGACTATGGGTATATAGTGTCTTACTGACGATGGGTATATAGTGTTACACTGACTATGGGTATATAGTGTCTTACTGACTATGGGTATATAGTGTTATACTGACTATGGGTATACATTGTTACACTGACTGGGTATATAGTGTTATACTGACTATGGGTATATAGTGTTATACTGACTATGGGTATATAGTGTTATACTGACTATGGGTATATAGTGTCTTACTGACTATGGGTATATAGTGTTACACTGACTATGGGTATATAGTGTTATACTGACTATGGGTATATAGTGTTACACTAACTATGCGTATATGGTGTTATACTGACTATGGGTATATAGTGTTATACTGACTATGGGTATATAGTGTTACACTGACTGGGTATATAGTGTTATAGTGTTACACTGACTATGGGTATATGGTGTTATACTGACTATGGGTATGTAGTGTTATACTGACTATGGGTATGTAGTGTTATACTGACGGGGTATATAGTGTTACACTGACTATGGGTATATAGTGTTACACTGACTATGGGTATATGGTGTTATACTGACTATGGGTATATAGTGTTATACTGACTATGGGTATATAGTGTTATACTGACTATGGGTATATAGTGTCTTACTGACTATGGGTATATAGTGTTACTGACTATGTTACACTGACTATGGGTATATAGTGTTATACTGACTATGGGTATATAGTGTTACACTAACTATGCGTATATGGTGTTATACTGACTATGGGTATATAGTGTTATACTGACTATGGGTATATAGTGTTACACTGACTATGGGTATATAGTGTTACACTGACTGGGTATATAGTGTTATACTGACTATGGGTATATAGTGTTACACTGACTGGGTATATAGTGTTATAGTGTTACACTGACTATGGGTATATGGTGTTATACTGACTATGGGTATGTAGTGTTATACTGACTATGGGTATGTAGTGTTATACTGACGGGGTATATAGTGTTACACTGACTATGGGTATATAGTGTCTTACTGACTATGGGTATATAGTGTTACACTGACTATAGGTATATAGTGTCTTACTGGCTATGGGTATATAGTGTTATACTGACTATGGGTATATAGTGTCTTACTGACAATGGGTATATAGTGTTATACTAACTATGGGTATATAGTGTTATACTGACTATGGGTATATAGTGTCTTACTGACGATGGGTATATAGTGTTACACTGACTATGGGTATATAGTGTCTTACTGACTATGGGTATATAGTGTTATACTGACTATGGGTATATAGTGTTATACTGACTGGGTATATAGTGTTATACTGACTATGGGTATATAGTGTTACACTGACTATGGGTATATGGTGTTATACTGACTATGGGTATATAGTAACTTACTGACTGATGGGTATATAGTGTTACACTGACTATGGGTATACATTGTTACACTGACTGGGTATATAGTGTTATACTGACTATGGGTATATAGTGTTACACTGACTATGGGTATATGGTGTTATACTGACTATGGGTATATAGTGTTATACTGACTATTGGTATATAGTGTTACACTGACTATGGGTATATAGTGTTATACTGACTATGGGTTATACTGACTATGGGTATATAGTGTTATACTGACTATGGGTATATAGTGTCTTACTGACTATGGGTATATAGTGTTATACTGACTATGGGTATATAGTGTTTACTGACAATGGGTATATAGTGTTATACTGACTATGGGTATATAGTGTTATACTGACTATGGGTATATAGTGTTTACTGACTATGGGTATATAGTGTCTTACTGACTATGGGTATAGTGTCTTACTGACTATGGGTATATAGTGTTATACTGACTATGGGTATATAGTGTTATACTGACTGGGTATATGTGTTATACTGACTATGGGTATATAGTGTTACACTGATATGGGTGTTATACTGACTATGGGTATATAGTGTTATACTGACTATGGGTATATAGTGTTACACTGACTATGGGTATATAGTGTTTACTGACTATGGGTATATAGTGTTATACTGACTATGGGTATACATTGTTACACTGACTGGGTATATAGTGTTATACTGACTATGGGTATATAGTGTTACACTGACTATGGGTATATGGTGTTATACTGACTATGGGTATATAGTGTTATAGTGTTACTATGGGTATATAGTGTTATACTGACTATGGGTATATAGTGTCTTACTGACTATGGGTATATAGTGTTACACTGACTATGGGTATATAGTGTTATACTGACTATGGGTATATAGTGTTACACTAACTATGGGTATATAGTGTTATACTGACTATGGGTATATAGTGTTATACTGACTATGGGTATATAGTGTTACACTGACTATGGGTATATAGTGTTATACTGACTGGGTATATAGTGTTATACTGACTATGGGTATATAGTGTTATACTGACTGGGTATATAGTGTTATAGTGTTACACTGACTATGGGTATATGGTGTTATACTGACTATGGGTATATAGTGTTATACTGACTATGGGTATATAGTGTTATACTGACTATGGGTATATAGTGTTACACTGACTATGGGTATATAGTGTCTTACTGACTATGGGTATATAGTGTTACACTGACTATAGTATATGTTCTTACTGACTATGGGTATATAGTGTTATACTGACTATGGGTATATAGTGTCTTACTGACTGATGGGTATATAGTGTTACACTGACTATGGGTATATAGTGTTCTTACTGACTATGGGTATATAGTGTTATACTGACTATGGGTATATAGTGTTTACTGACTGGGTATATAGTGTTATACTGACTATGGGTATATAGTGTTACACTGACTATGGGTATATGGTGTTATACTGACTATGGGTATATAGTGTTACTGACTGGGTATATAGTGTTATACTGACTATGGGTATACATTGTTACACTGACTGGGTATATAGTGTTATACTGACTATGGGTATATAGTGTTACACTGACTATGGGTATATGGTGTTATACTGACTATGGGTATATAGTGTTATACTGACTATGGGTATATAGTGTTATACTGACTATGGGTATATAGTGTTATACTGACTATGGGTATATAGTGTTACACTGACTATGGGTATATGCGTATATGGTGTTATACTGACTATGGGTATATAGTGTTACACTGACTATGGGTATATAGTGTTACACTGACTATGGGTATATAGTGTTACACTGACTGGGTATATAGTGTTATACTGACTATGGGTATATAGTGTTACACTGACTATGGGTATATAGTGTTATACTGACTATGGGTATATAGTGTTATACTGACTATGGGTATATAGTGTTACACTGACTATGGGTATATAGTGTTATACTGACTATGGGTATATAGTGTTACACTGACTGGGTATATAGTGTTTACTGACTATGGGTATATAGTGTTATACTGACTATGGGTATATAGTGTTTACTGACTATGGGTATATAGTGTTACACTGACTATGGGTATATAGTATTATGACTGACTACTGGGTATATAGTGTTACACTGACTACTGACTATGGGTATATAGTGTTACTGACTGGGTATATAGTGTTATACTGACTATGGGTATATAGTGTTACACTGACTATGGGTATATAGTGTTATACTGACTATGGGTATATAGTGTCTTACTGACTATGGGTATATAGTGTTATACTGACTATGGGTATATAGTGTCTTACTGACAATGGGTATATAGTGTTATACTAACTATGGGTATATAGTGTTATACTGACTATGGGTATATAGTGTCTTACTGACTATGGGTATATAGTCTTACTATATAGTGTTACACTGACTATGGGTATATAGTGTCTTACTGACTATGGGTATATAGTGTTATACTGACTATGGGTATATAGTGTTATACTGACTGGGTATATAGTGTTATACTGACTATGGGTATATAGTGTTATACTGACTATGGGTATATGGTGTTATACTGACTATGGGTATATAGTGTCTTACTGACGATGGGTATATAGTGTTATACTGACTATGGGTATATAGTGTTTACTGACTATGGGTATATAGTGTTATACTGACTATGGGTATACATTGTTATACTGACTATGGGTATATAGTGTTATACTGACTATGGGTATATAGTGTTATACTGACTATGGGTATATAGTGTTATACTGACTATGGGTATATAGTGTCTTACTGACTATGGGTATATAGTGTTATACTGACTATGGGTATATAGTGTTATACTGACTATGGGTATATAGTGTTACACTAACTATGCGTATATGGTGTTATACTGACTATGGGTATATAGTGTTATACTGACTATGGGTATATAGTGTTACACTGACTGGGTATATAGTGTTATAGTGTTACACTGACTATGGGTATATAGTGTTATACTGACTATGGGTATGTAGTGTTATACTGACTATGGGTATGTAGTGTTATACTGACTATGGGTATATAGTGTTATACTGACTATGGGTATATAGTGTTACACTGACTATGGGTATATGGTGTTATACTGACTATGGGTATATAGTGTTATACTGACTATGGGTATATAGTGTTATACTGACTATGGGTATATAGTGTTATACTGACTATGGGTATATAGTGTTACACTGACTATGGGTATATAGTGTTATACTGACTATGGGTATATAGTGTTACACTAACTATGCGTATATGGTGTTATACTGACTATGGGTATATAGTGTTATACTGACTATGGGTATATAGTGTTACACTGACTATGGGTATATAGTGTTACACTGACTGGGTATATAGTGTTATACTGACTATGGGTATATAGTGTTACACTGACTGGGTATATAGTGTTATAGTGTTACACTACTATGGGTATATGGTGTTATACTGACTATGGGTATGTAGTGTTATACTGACTATGGGTATGTAGTGTTATACTGACTATGGGTATATAGTGTTACACTGACTATGGGTATATAGTGTCTTACTGACTATGGGTATATAGTGTTACACTGACTATAGGGTATATAGTGTCTTACTGGCTATGGGTATATAGTGTTATACTGACTATGGGTATATAGTGTCTTACTGACAATGGGTATATAGTGTTATACTGACTATGGGTATATAGTGTTATACTGACTATGGGTATATAGTGTCTTACTGACTATGGGTATATAGTGTTACACTGACTATGGGTATATAGTGTCTTACTGACTATGGGTATATAGTGTTATACTGACTATGGGTATATAGTGTTATACTGACTGGGTATATAGTGTTATACTGACTATGGGTATATAGTGTTACACTGACTATGGGTATATGGTGTTATACTGACTATGGGTATATAGTAACTTACTGAGTGATGGGTATATAGTGTTACACTGACTATGGGTATACATTGTTACACTGACTGGGTATATAGTGTTATACTGACTATGGGTATATAGTGTTACACTGACTATGGGTATATGGTGTTATACTGACTATGGGTATATAGTGTTATACTGACTATGGGTATATAGTGTTATACTGACTATGGGTATATAGTGTTATACTGACTATGGGTGTAGTGTTACACTAACTATGGGTATATGGTGTTATACTGACTATGGGTATATAGTGTTACACTGACTATGGGTATATAGTGTTACACTGACTATGGGTATATAGTGTTACACTGACTGGGTATATAGTGTTATACTGACTATGGGTATATAGTGTTACACTGACTATGGGTATATAGTGTTATACTGACTATGGGTATATAGTGTTACACTGACTATGGGTATATAGTGTTACACTGACTGGGTATATAGTGTTATACTGACTATGGGTATATAGTGTTACACTGACTGGGTATATAGTGTCATTACTGACTATGGGTATATAGTGTTATACTGACTATGGGTATATAGTGTTACACTGACTATGGGTATATAGTGTTACACTGACTATGGGTATATAGTGTTACTGACTGACTATGGGTATATAGTGTTATACTGACTATGGGTATATAGTGTTACACTGACTATGGGTATATAGTGTTACACTGACTGGGTATATAGTGTTATACTGACTATTGGTATATAGTGTTAGTGCTATATAGTGTTATACTGACTATGGGTATATAGTGTCTTATACTGATGGGTATATAGTGTTATACTGACTATGGGTATATAGTGTCTTACTGACAATGGGTATATAGTGTTATACTAACTATGGGTATATAGTGTTATACTGACTATGGGTATATAGTGTTATACTGACTATGGGTATATAGTGTTACACTGACTATGGGTATATAGTGTCTTACTGACTATGGGTATATAGTGTTATACTGACTATGGGTATATAGTGTTATACTGACTGGGTATATAGTGTTATACTGACTATGGGTATAGTGTTACACTGACTATGGGTATATAGTGTTATACTGACTATGGGTATATAGTGTTTACTGACTATGGGTATATAGTGTTACACTGACTATGGGTATATAGTGTTTACTGACTATGGGTATATAGTGTTATACTGACTATGGGTATATAGTGTTACACTGACTGGGTATATAGTGTTATACTGACTATGGGTATATAGTGTTACACTGACTATGGGTATATGGTGTTATACTGACTATGGGTATATAGTGTTATACTGACTATGGGTATATAGTGTTATACTGACTATGGGTATATAGTGTTTACTGACTATGGGTATATAGTGTTACTGACTATGGGTATATAGTGTTATACTGACTATGGGTATATAGTGTTACACTAACTATGCGTATATGGTGTTATACTGACTATGGGTATATAGTGTTACTACTGACACTGACTATGGGTATATAGTGTTTACTGACTGACTATGGGTATATAGTGTTATACTGACTGGGTATATAGTGTATATAGTGTTATACTGACTATGGGTATATAGTGTTATACTGACTATGGGTATATAGTGTTATACTGACTATGGGTATGTAGTGTTATACTGACTATGGGTATATAGTACTGACTATGGGTATATAGTGTCTTACTGACTATGGGTATATAGTGTTACACTGACTATGGTATATAGTGTCTTACTGACTATGGGTATATAGTGTTATACTGACTATGGGTATATAGTGTCTTACTGACTATGGGTATATAGTGTTATACTAACTATGGGTATGGGTTATACTGACTATGGGTATATAGTGTCTTACTGACTATGGGTATATAGTGTTATACTGACTATGGGTATATAGTGTTACACTGACTATGGGTATATAGTGTTACACTGACTATGGGTATATAGTATTACACTGACTGGGTATATAGTACTATACTGACTGGGTATATAGTGTTACACTGACTATAGTGTTACACTGACTATGGGTATATAGTGTTACACTGACTGGGTATATAGTGTTATACTGACTATTGGTATATAGTGTTACACTGACTATGGGTATATAGTGTTATACTGACTATGGGTATATAGTGTCTTACTGACTATGGGTATATAGTGTTATACTGACTATGGGTATATAGTGTCTTACTGACAATGGGTATATAGTGTTATACTAACTATGGGTATATAGTGTTATACTGACTATGGGTATATAGTGTTATACTGACTATGGGTATATAGTGTTACACTGACTATGGGTATATAGTGTCTTACTGACTATGGGTATATAGTGTTATACTGACTATGGGTATATAGTGTTATACTGACTGGGTATATAGTGTTATACTGACTATGGGTATATAGTGTGACTATGGGTATATGGTGTTATACTGACTATGGGTATATAGTGTTTACTGACTATGGGTATATAGTGTTATACTGACTATGGGTATATGACTGGGTATATAGTGTTATACTGACTATGGGTATATAGTGTTATACTGACTATGGGTATATGGTGTTATACTGACTATGGGTATATAGTGTTATACTGACTATGGGTATAGTGTTATACTGACTATGTATAGTGTCTTACTGACTATGGGTATATAGTGTTACACTGACTATGGGTATATAGTGTTACACTGACTGGGTATATAGTGTTATACTGACTATGGGTATATAGTGTTACACTGACTATGGGTATATGGTGTTATACTGACTATGGGTATATAGTGTTATACTGACTATGGGTATATAGTGTTATACTGACTATGGGTATATAGTGTCTTACTGACTATGGGTATATAGTGTTACACTGACTATGGGTATATAGTGTTATACTGACTATGGGTATATAGTGTTACACTAACTATGCGTATATGGTGTTATACTGACTATGGGTATATAGTGTTATACTGACTATGGGTATATAGTGTTACACTGACTATGGGTATATAGTGTTACACTGACTGGGTATATAGTGTTATACTGACTATGGGTATATAGTGTTACACTGACTGAGTGTTATAGTGTTACACTGACTATGGGTATAGTGTTATACTGACTATGGGTATATAGTGTTATACTGACTATGGGTATATAGTGTTATACTGACTGGGTATATAGTGTTACACTGACTATGGGTATATAGTGTCTTACTGACTATGGGTATATAGTGTTACACTGACTATAGGTATATAGTGTCTTACTGACAATGGGTATATAGTGTTATACTGACTATGGGTATATAGTGTCTTACTGACTATGGGTATATAGTGTTATACTAACTATGGGTATATAGTGTTATACTGACTATGGGTATATAGTGTCTTACTGACTATGGGTATATAGTGTTACACTGACTATGGGTATATAGTGTCTTACTGACTATGGGTATATAGTGTTATACTGACTATGGGTATACTACTGACTGGGTATATAGTGTTATACTGACTATGGGTATATAGTGTTACACTGACTATGGGTATATGGTGTTATACTGACTATGGGTATATAGTGTTTACTGACTATGGGTATATAGTGTTACACTGACTATGGGTATATAGTGTTACACTGACTATGGGTATATAGTGTTATACTGACTATGGGTATATAGTGTTACACTGACTATGGGTATATGGTGTTATACTGACTATGGGTATATAGTGTTATACTGACTATGGGTATATAGTGTTATACTGACTATGGGTATATAGTGTTATACTGACTATGGGTATATAGTGTTACACTAACTATGCGTATATGGTGTTATACTGACTATGGGTATATAGTGTTACACTGACTATGGGTATATAGTGTTATACTGACTATGGGTATATAGTGTTACACTGACTGGGTATATAGTGTTATACTGACTATGGGTATATAGTGTTATACTGACTATGGGTATATAGTGTTACACTGACTATGGGTATATAGTGTTACACTGACTATGGGTATATAGTGTTACACTGACTGGGTATATAGTGTTATACTGACTGGGTATATAGTGTATACTGACTGGGTATATAGTGTTACACTGACTATGGGTATATAGTGTTATACTGACTATGGGTATATAGTGTTATACTGACTATTGGTATATAGTGTTACACTGGGTATATAGTGTTATACTGACTATGGGGATATAGTGTTATACTGACTATGGGTATATAGTGTTACACTGACTATGGGTATATAGTGTTATACTGACTATGGGTATATGGTGTTATACTGACTATGGGTATATAGTGTTATACTGACTATGGGTATATAGTGTTTTACTGACTATGGGTATATAGTGTTATACTGACTATGGGTATATAGTGTTATACTGACTATGGGTATACAGTGTTATACTGACTATGGGTATATAGTGTTATACTGACTATGGGTATATAGTGTTATACTGACTATGGGTATATGGTGTTATACTGACTATGGGTATATAGTGTTATACTGACTATGGGTATATAGTGTTACACTGACTATGGGTATATAGTGTTACTGACTATGGGTATATAGTGTTATACTGACTATGGGTATATAGTGTTATACTGACTATGGGTATATACTGACTATGGGTATATAGTGTTTACTGACTATGGGTATATAGTGTCTTACTTACTATGGGTATATAGTGTTAAACTGAGTATGGGTATATAGTGTCTTACTGACTGACTATGGGTATATAGTGTCTTACTGACTATGGGTATATAGTGTTCTACTGACTATGGGTATATAGTGTCTTACTTACTATGGGTATATAGTGTTAAACTGAGTATGGGTATATACTGACTATGGGTATATAGTGTTCTACTGACTATGGGTATATAGTGTTACACTGACTGGGTATATAGTGTTACACTAACTATGGTATATAGTGTTATACTGACTATGGGTATATAGTGTTTACTGACTGACTGGGTATATAGTGTTATACTGACTATGGGTATATAGTGTTACTGACTATGGGTATATGGTGTTATACTGACTATGGGTATATAGTGTTACACTGACTATGGGTATATAGTGTTTACTGACTATGGGTATATAGTGTTATACTGACTAGTGTTATACTGACTATGGGTATATAGTGTTATACTGACTATGGGTATATAGTGTTACACTAACTATGCGTATATGGTGTTATACTGACTATGGGTATATAGTGTTATACTGACTATGGGTATATAGTGTTACACTGACTGGGTATATAGTGTTATACTGACTATGGGTAGATAGTGTTACACTGACTATGGGTATATAGTGTTACACTGACTGGGTATATAGTGTTATACTGACTATGGGTATATAGTGTTATACTGACTATGGGTATACAGTGTTACACTGACTGGGTATAGAGTGTTATACTGACTATGGGTATATAGTGTTACACGGACTCTGGGTATATGGTGTTATACTGACTATGGGTATATGGTGTTATACTGACTATGGGTATATAGTGTTACACTGACTATGGGTATATAGTGTTACACTGACTATGGGTATATAGTGTCTTACTGGCTATGGGTATATAGTGTTATACTGACTATGGGTATATAGTGTCTTACTGACTATGGGTATATAGTGTTACACTGACTATGGGTATATAGTGTCTTACTTACTATGGGTATATAGTGTTAAACTGAGTATGGGTATATAGTGTCTTACTGACTATGGGTATATAGTGTTAAACTGAGTATGGGTATATAGTGTCTTACTGACTATGGGTATATAATGTTCTACTGACTATGGGTATATAGTGTCTTACTTACTATGGGTATATAGTGTTAAACTGAGTATGGGTATATAGTGTCTTACTGACTATGGGTATATAGTGTTCTACTGACTATGGGTATATAGTGTTACACTGACTGGGTATATAGTGTTACACTAACTATGCGTATATGGTGTTATACTGACTATGGGTATATAGTGTTACACTGACTGGGTATATAGTGTTATACTGACTATGGGTATATAGTGTTACACTGACTATGGGTATATGGTGTTATACTGACTATGGGTATATAGTGTTACACTGACTATGGGTATATAGTGTTACACTGACTATGGGTATATAGTGTTATACTGACTATGGGTATATAGTGTTATACTGACTATGGGTATATAGTGTTATACTGACTATGGGTATATAGTGTTACACTAACTATGCGTATATGGTGTTATACTGACTATGGGTATATAGTGTTATACTGACTATGGGTATATAGTGTTACACTGACTGGGTATATAGTGTTATACTGACTATGGGTAGATAGTGTTACACTGACTATGGGTATATGGTGTTATACTGACTATGGGTATATAGTGTTACACTGACTGGGTATATAGTGTTATACTGACTATGGGTATATAGTGTTACACTGCCTGGGTATATAGTGTTATACTGACTATGGGTATATAGTGTTACACTGACTGGGTATATACTGTTATACTGACTATGGGTATATAGTGTTACACTGACTGGGTATATAGTGTTATACTGACTATGGGTATATAGTGTTATACTGACTATGGGTATATAGTGTTATACTGACTATGGGTATATAGTGTTACACTGACTATGGGTATATAGTGTTACACTGACTATGGGTATATAGTGTTACACTGACTGGGTATATAGTGTTATACTGACTGGGTATATAGTCTTACACTGACTATGGGTATATAGTGTTACACTGACTGGGTATATAGTGTTATACTGACTATGGGTATATAGTGTTATACTGACTATGGGTATATAGTGTTATGTTATGGGTACTGACTATGGATATATAGTGTTATACTGACTATGGGTATATGGTGTTATACTGACTATGGGTATATAGTGTTATACTGACTATGGGTATATAGTGTTTTACTGGCTATGGGTATATAGTGTTATACTGACTATGGGTATATAGTGTTATACTGACTATGGGTATACAGTGTTACACTGACTGGGTATAGAGTGTTATACTGACTATGGGTATATAGTGTTACACGGACTCTGGGTATATGGTGTTATACTGACTATGGGTATATGGTGTTATACTGACTATGGGTATATAGTGTTAAACTGAGTATGGGTATATAGTGTCTTACTGACTATGGGTATATAGTGTTCTACTGACTATGGGTATATAGTGTTACACTGACTGGGTATATAGTGTTACACTGACTATGGGTATATAGTGTTATACTGACTATGGGTATATAGTGTTATACTGACTATGGGTATATAGTGTTACACTGACTGGGTATATAGTGTTATACTGACTATGGGTATATAGTGTTACACTGACTATGGGTATATGGTGTTATACTGACTATGGGTATATAGTGTTACACTGACTATGGGTATATAGTGTTACACTGACTATGGGTATATAGTGTTATACTGACTATGGGTATATAGTGTTATACTGACTATGGGTATATAGTGTTATACTGACTATGGGTATATAGTGTTACACTAACTATGGTATATAGTGTTATACTGACTATGGGTATATAGTGTTATACTGACTATGGGTATATAGTGTTACACTGACTGGGTATATAGTGTTATACTGACTATGGGTAGATAGTGTTACACTGACTATGGGTATATAGTGTTATACTGACTATGGGTATATAGTGTTACACTGACTATGGGTATATAGTGTTATACTGACTATGGGTATATAGTGTTACACTGCCTGGGTATATAGTGTTATACTGACTATGGGTATATAGTGTTCTACTGACTGGGTATATACTGTTATACTGACTATGGGTATATAGTGTTACACTGACTGGGTATATAGTGTTATACTGACTATGGGTATATAGTGTTATACTGACTATGGGTATATAGTGTTATACTGACTATGGGTATATAGTGTTATACTGACTATGGGTATATAGTGTTACACTGACTATGGGTATATAGTGTTTACTGACTATGGGTATATAGTGTTATACTGACTGGGTATATAGTGTCTTACTGACTATGGGTATATAGTGTTACACTGACTGGGTATATAGTGTTATACTGGTATATAGTGTTATACTGACTATGGGTATATAGTGTTATACTGACTATGGGTATATAGTGTTATACTGACTATGGGTATATGGTGTTATATGGGTATATAGTGTTATACTGACTATAGTGTATACTGACTATGGGTATATAGTGTTATACTGACTATGGGTATATATACTGACTATGGGTACTGACTATGGGTATATAGTGTTATACTGACTATGGGTATATAGTGTTTACTGACTATGGGTATATAGTGTTATACTGACTATGGGTATATGGTGTTATACTGACTATGGGTATATAGTGTTAAACTGAGTATGGGTATATAGTGTCTTACTGACTATGGGTATATAGTGTTCTACTGACTATGGGTATATAGTGTTACACTGACTGGGTATATAGTGTTACACTAACTATGCGTATATGGTGTTATACTGACTATGGGTATATAGTGTTATACTGACTATGGGTATATAGTGTTACACTGACTGGGTATATAGTGTTATACTGACTATGGGTATATAGTGTTACACTGACTATGGGTATATGGTGTTATACTGACTATGGGTATATAGTGTTACACTGACTATGGGTATATAGTGTTACACTGACTATGGGTATATAGTGTTATACTGACTATGGGTATATAGTGTTATACTGACTATGGGTATATAGTGTTATACTGACTATGGGTATATAGTGTTACACTAACTATGCGTATATGGTGTTATACTGACTATGGGTATATAGTGTTATACTGACTATGGGTATATAGTGTTACACTGACTGGGTATATAGTGTTATACTGACTATGGGTATATAGTGTTTACTGACTATGGGTATATGGTGTTATACTGACTATGGGTATATAGTGTTACACTGACTGGGTATATAGTGTTATACTGACTATGGGTATATAGTGTTACACTGCCTGGGTATATAGTGTTATACTGACTATGGGTATATAGTGTTACACTGACTGGGTATATACTGTTATACTGACTATGGGTATATAGTGTTACACTGACTGGGTATATAGTGTTATACTGACTATGGGTATATAGTGTTATACTGACTATGGGTATATAGTGTTATACTGACTATGGGTATATAGTGTTACACTGACTATGGGTATATAGTGTATACTGACTACTATGGGTATATAGTGTTACACTGACTGGGTATATAGTGTTATACTGACTGGGTATATAGTCTTACACTGACTATGGGTATATAGTGTTACACTGACTGGGTATATAGTGTTATACTGACTATGGGTATATAGTGTTATACTGACTATGGGTATATAGTACTGACTATGGATATATAGTGTTATACTGACTATGGGTATATGGGTTATATATGGGTATATAGTGTTATACTGACTATGGGTATATAGTGTTTTACTGACTATGGGTATATAGTGTTATACTGACTATGGGTATATAGTGTTACACTGACTCTGGGTATATGGTGTTATACTGACTATGGGTATAGTGTTATACTGACTATGGGTATATAGTGTTACACTGACTATGGGTATACAGTGTTTACTGACTATGGGTATATAGTGTTATGACTATGGGTATATAGTGTTATACTAACTATGGGTATATAGTGTTATACTGACTATGGGTATATAGTGTTCTTACTGACTATGGGTATATAGTGTTACACTGACTATGGGTATATAGTGTTTACTGACTATGGGTATATAGTGTTAAACTGACTATGGGTATATAGTGTCTTACTGACTATGGGTATATAGTGTTATACTGACTATGGGTATATAGTGTTACACTAACTATGGGTATATAGTGTTATACTGACTATAGTGTTATACTGACTATGGGTATATAGTGTTACACTGACTGGGTATATAGTGTTATACTGACTATGGGTATATAGTGTTACACTGACTATGGGTATATGGTGTTATACTGACTATGGGTATATAGTGTTACACTGACTATGGGTATATAGTGTTACACTGACTATGGGTATATAGTGTTACACTGACTGGGTATATAGTATACTGACTATGGGTATATGGTGTTATACTGACTATAGTGTTACACTGACTATGGGTATATAGTGTTACACTGACTGGGTATATAGTGTTATACTGACTATGGGTATATAGTGTTATACTGACTATGGGTATATAGTGTTACTGACTATGGGTACTAGTGTTATACTGACTATATAGTGTTATACTGACTATGGGTATATAGTGTTATACTGACTATGGGTATATAGTGTTACACTGACTATGGGTATATAGTGTCTTACTGACTATGGGTATATAGTGTTACACTGACTATGGGTATATAGTGTCTTACTGACTATGGGTATATAGTGTTACACTGACTATGGGTATATAGTGTTATACTGACTATGGGTATATAGTGTTATACTGACTATGGGTATATAGTGTCTTACTGACTATGGGTATATAGTGTTACACTGACTAGGTATATAGTGTCTTACTGACTATGAGTATATAGTGTAACACTAACTATGGGTATATAGTGTCTTACTGACTATGGGTATATAGTGTTATACTGACTATGGGTATATAGTGTTACACTGACTATGGGTATATAGTGTCTTACTTACTATGGGTATATAGTGTTAAACTGAGTATGGGTATATAGTGTCTTACTGACTATGGGTATATAGTGTCTTACTGACTATGGGTATATAGTGTTCTACTGACTATGGGTATATAGTGTCTTACTTACTATGGGTATATAGTGTTAAACTGAGTATGGGTATATAGTGTCTTACTGACTATGGGTATATAGTGTTCTACTGACTATGGGTATATAGTGTTACACTGACTGGGTATATAGTGTTACACTAACTATGCGTATATGGTGTTATACTGACTATGGGTATATAGTGTTATACTGACTATGGGTATATAGTGTTACACTGACTGGGTATATAGTGTTATACTGACTATGGGTATATAGTGTTACACTGACTATGGGTATATAGTGTCTTACTGACTATGGGTATATAGTGTTACACTGACTAGGTATATAGTGTCTTACTGACTATGAGTATATAGTGTAACACTAACTATGGGTATATAGTGTCTTACTGACTTTGGGTATATAGTGTTATACTGACTATGGGTATATAGTGTTACACTGACTATGGGTATATAGTGTCTTACTTACTATGGGTATATAGTGTTAAACTGAGTATGGGTATATAGTGTCTTACTGACTATGGGTATATAGTGTTAAACTGAGTATGGGTATATAGTGTCTTACTGACTATGGGTATATAGTGTTCTACTGACTATGGGTATATAGTGTCTTACTTACTATGGGTATATAGTGTTAAACTGAGTATGGGTATATAGTGTCTTACTGACTATGGGTATATAGTGTTCTACTGACTATGGGTATATAGTGTTACACTGACTGGGTATATAGTGTTACACTAACTATGCGTATATGGTGTTATACTGACTATGGGTATATAGTGTTATACTGACTATGGGTATATAGTGTTACACTGACTGGGTATATAGTGTTATACTGACTATGGGTATATAGTGTTACACTGACTATGGGTATATGGTGTTACACTGACTATGGGTATATAGTGTTACACTGACTATGGGTATATAGTGTTATACTGACTATGGGTATATAGTGTTATACTGACTATGGGTATATAGTGTTATACTGACTATGGGTATATAGTGTTACACTAACTATGCGTATATGGTGTTATACTGACTATGGGTATATAGTGTTATACTGACTATGGGTATATAGTGTTACACTGACTGGGTATATAGTGTTATACTGACTATGGGTAGATAGTGTTACACTGACTATGGGTATATGGTGTTATACTGACTATGGGTATATAGTGTTACACTGACTGGGTATATAGTGTTATACTGACTATGGGTATATAGTGTTACACTGCCTGGGTATATAGTGTTATACTGACTATGGGTATATAGTGTTACACTGACTGGGTATATACTGTTATACTGACTATGGGTATATAGTGTTACACTGACTGGGTATATAGTGTTATACTGACTATGGGTATATAGTGTTATACTGACTATGGGTATATAGTGTTATACTGACTATGGGTATATAGTGTTACACTGACTATGGGTATATAGTGTTACACTGACTATGGGTATATAGTGTTACACTGACTGGGTATATAGTGTTATACTGACTGGGTATATAGTCTTACACTGACTATGGGTATATAGTGTTACACTGACTGGGTATATAGTGTTATACTGACTATGGGTATATAGTGTTATACTGACTATGGGTATATAGTGTTACACTGACTATGGATATATAGTGTTATACTGACTATGGGTATATGGTGTTATACTGACTATGGGTATATAGTGTTATACTGACTATGGGTATATAGTGTTTTACTGGCTATGGGTATATAGTGTTATACTGACTATGGGTATATAGTGTTATACTGACTATGGGTATACAGTGTTACACTGACTGGGTATAGAGTGTTATACTGACTATGGGTATATAGTGTTACACGGACTCTGGGTATATGGTGTTATACTGACTATGGGTATATGGTGTTATACTGACTATGGGTATATAGTGTTACACTGACTATGGGTATACAGTGTCTTACTGACTATGGGTATATAGTGTTACACTGACTATGGGTATATAGTGTTATACTAACTATGGGTATATAGTGTTATACTGACTATGGGTATATAGTGTCTTACTGACGATGGGTATATAGTGTTACACTGACTATGGGTATATAGTGTCTTACTTACTATGGATATATAGTGTTAAACTGAGTATGGGTATATAGTGTCTTACTGACTATGGGTATATAGTGTTATACTGACTATGGGTATATAGTGTTACACTAACTATGCGTATATGGTGTTATACTGACTATGGGTATATAGTGTTACACTGACTGGGTATATAGTGTTATACTGACTATGGGTATATAGTGTTACACTGACTATGGGTATATGGTGTTATACTGACTATGGGTATATAGTGTTACACTGACTATGGGTATATAGTGTTACACTGACTATGGGTATATAGTGTTACACTGACTGTTATACTGACTATGGGTATATGGTGTTATACTGACTATGGGTATATAGTGTTACACTGACTATGGGTATACAGTGTCTTACTGACTATGGGTATATAGTGTTACTGACTATGGGTATATAGTGTTATACTAACTATGGGTTTATTGTTACTGACTATGGGTATATAGTGTTATACTGACTATGGGTATATAGTGTATATGGGTATATAGTGTTACTGACTGGGTATATAGTGTTTACTGACTATGGGTATATAGTGTTACACTGACTATGGGTATATAGTGTTACACTGACTGGGTATATAGTGTTATACTGACTATGGGTATATAGTGTTATACTGACTATGGGTATGTAGTGTTATACTGACTATGGGTATGTAGTGTTATACTGACTGGATATGTAGTGTTATACTGACTATGGGTATATGGTATTATACTGACTATGGGTATATAGTGTTACACTGACTATGGGTATATAGTGTCTTACTGACTATGGGTATATAGTGTTACACTGACTATGGGTATATAGTGTCTTACTGACTATGGGTATATAGTGTTACACTGACTATGGGTATATAGTGTTATACTGACTATGGGTATATAGTGTTATACTGACTATGGGTATATAGTGTCTTACTGACTATGGGTATATAGTGTTACACTGACTAGGTATATAGTGTCTTACTGACTATGAGTATATAGTGTAACACTAACTATGGGTATATAGTGTCTTACTGACTATGGGTATATAGTGTTATACTGACTATGGGTATATAGTGTTATACTGACTATGGGTATATAGTGTCTTACTGACTATGGGTATATAGTGTTACACTGACTATGGGTATATAGTGTTATACTGACTATGGGTATATAGTGTTATACTGACTATGGGTATATAGTGTTATACTGACTATGGGTATATAGTGTTACACTGACTATATAGTGTTATACTGATTATGGGTATATAGTGTTATACAGACTATGGGTATATAGGGTCTTACTGACTATGGGTATATAGTGTCTTACTGACTATGGGTATATAGTGTTACACTGACTGGGTATATAGTGTCTTACTGACTATGATTATATAGTGTTACACTGACTATGGGTATATAGTGTTATACTGACTATGGGTATATAGTGTTACACTAACTATGCGTATATGGTGTTATACTGACTATGGGTATATAGTGTTATACTGACTATGGGTATATAGTGTTACACTGACTGGGTATATAGTGTTATACTGACTATGGGTATATAGTGTTACACTAACTATGCGTATATGGAGTTATACTGACTATGGGTATATAGTGTTATACTGACTATGGGTATATAGTGTTATACTGACTATGGGTATATAGTGTTACACTGACTATGGGTATATAGTGTCTTACTGACTATAGGTATATAGTGTTATACTGACTATGGGTATATAGTGTTACACTGACTATGGGTATATAGTGTCTTACTGACTATAGGTATATAGTGTTATACTGTCTATGGGTATATAGTGTTATACTGACTATGGGTATATAGTGTTACACTGACTATGGGTATATAGTGTTACACTGACTGGGTATATAGTGTTATACTGACTATGGGTATATTGTGTTACACTGACTGGGTATATAGTGTTATACTGACTATGGGTATATAGTGTTACACTGACTATGGGTATATGGTGTTATACTGACTATGGGTATGTAGTGTTATACTGACTATGGGTATGTAGTGTTATACTGACTGGGTATATAGTGTTACACTGACTATGGGTATATAGTGTCTTACTGACTATGGGTATATAGTGTTACACTGACTATAGGTATATAGTGTCTTACTGGCTATGGGTATATAGTGTTATACTGACTATGGGTATATAGTGTCTTACTGACAATGGGTATATAGTGTTATACTAACTATGGGTATATAGTGTTATACTGACTATGGGTATATAGTGTCTTACTGACGATGGGTATATAGTGTTACACTGACTATGGGTATATAGTGTCTTACTGACTATGGGTATATAGTGTTATACTGACTATGGGTATATAGTGTTATACTGACTGGGTATATAGTGTTATACTGACTATGGGTATATAGTGTTACACTGACTATGGGTATATGGTGTTATACTGACTATGGGTATATAGTAACTTACTGACGATGGGTATATAGTGTTACACTGACTATGGGTATACATTGTTACACTGACTGGGTATATAGTGTTATACTGACTATGGGTATATAGTGTTACACTGACTATGGGTATATGGTGTTATACTGACTATGGGTATATAGTGTTATACTGACTATGGGTATATAGTGTTATACTGACTATGGGTATATAGTGTTATACTGACTATGGGTATATAGTGTTACACTAACTATGCGTATATGGTGTTATACTGACTATGGGTATATAGTGTTACACTGACTATGGGTATATAGTGTTACACTGACTATGGGTATATAGTGTTACACTGACTGGGTATATAGTGTTATACTGACTCGGTATATAGTGTTACACTGACTATGGGTATATAGTGTTATACTGACTATGGGTATATAGTGTTACACTGACTATGGGTATATAGTGTTACACTGACTGGGTATATAGTGTTATACTGACTATGGGTATATGGTGTTATACTGACTATGGGTATATAGTGTTACACTGACTATGGGTATATAGTGTTACACTGACTGGGTATATAGTGTTATACTGACTATGGGTATATAGTGTCTTACTGACTATGGGTATATAGTGTTACACTGACTGGGTATATAGTGTTATACTGACTATGGGTATATAGTGTCTTACTGACTATGGGTATATAGTGTTACACTGACTAGGTATATAGTGTCTTACTGACTATGAGTATATAGTGTAACACTAACTATGGGTATATAGTATCTTACTGACTATGGGTATATAGTGTTATACTGACTATGGGTATATAGTGTTATACTGACTATGGGTATATAGTGTCTTACTGACTATGGGTATATAGTGTTACACTGACTATGGGTATATAGTGTTATACTGACTATGGGTATATAGTGTTATACTGACTATGGGTATATAGTGTTATACTGACTATGGGTATATAGTGTTACACTGACTATGTGTATATAGTGTTATACTGATTATGGGTATATAGTGTTATACAGACTATGGGTATATAGTGTCTTACTGACTATGGGTATATAGTGTCTTACTGACTATGGGTATATAGTGTTACACTGACTGGGTATATAGTGTCTTACTGACTATGATTATATAGTGTTACACTAACTATGGGTATATAGTGTTATACTGACTATGGGTATATAGTGTCTTACTGACGATGGGTATATAGTGTTACACTGACTATGGGTATATAGTGTCTTACTTACTATGGGTATATAGTGTTAAACTGAGTATGGGTATATAGTGTCTTACTGACTATGGGTATATAGTGTTATACTGACTATGGGTATATAGGGTTACACTAACTATGCGTATATGGTGTTATACTGACTATGGGTATATAGTGTTATACTGACTATGGGTATATAGTGTTACACTGACTGGGTATATAGTGTTACACTGACTATGGGTATATAGTGTTACACTGACTATGGGTATATAGTGTTATACTGACTATGGGTATATAGTGTTACACTGACTGGGTATATAGTGTTATACTGACTATGGGTATATAGTGTTACACTGACTATGGGTATATGGTGTTATACTGACTATGGGTATATAGTGTTACACTGACTATGGGTATATAGTGTTACACTGACTATGGGTATATAGTGTTACACTGACTGGGTATATAGTGTTATACTGACTATGGGTATATGGTGTTATACTGACTATGGGTATATAGTGTTACACTGACTATGGGTATATAGTGTTACACTGACTGGGTATATAGTGTTATACTGACTATGGGTATATGGTGTTATACTGACTATGGGTATATAGTGTTACACTGACTATGGGTATATAGTGTTACACTGACTGGGTATATAGTGTTATACTGACTATGGGTATATAGTGTCTTACTGACTATGGGTATATAGTGTTACACTGACTGGGTATATAGTGTTATACTGACTATGGGTATATAGTGTCTTACTGACTATGGGTATATAGTGTTACACTGACTAGGTATATAGTGTCTTACTGACTATGAGTATATAGTGTAACACTAACTATGGGTATATAGTATCTTACTGACTATGGGTATATAGTGTTATACTGACTATGGGTATATAGTGTTATACTGACTATGGGTATATAGTGTCTTACTGACTATGGGTATATAGTGTTACACTGACTATGGGTATATAGTGTTATACTGACTATGGGTATATAGTGTTATACTGACTATGGGTATATAGTGTTATACTGACTATGGGTATATAGTGTTACACTGACTATGGGTATATAGTGTTATACTGATTATGGGTATATAGTGTTATACTGATTATGGGTATATAGTGTTACACTGACTATGGGTATATAGTGTCTTACTGACTATGGGTATATAGTGTCTTACTGACTATGGGTATATAGTGTCTTACTGACTATGGGTATATAGTGTTACACTGACTGGGTATATAGTGTCTTACTGACTATGATTATATAGTGTTACACTAACTATGGGTATATAGTGTCTTACTGACTATGGGTATATAGTGTCTTACTGACTATGGGTATATAGTGTCTTACTGACTATGGGTATATAGTGTTACACTGACTATGGGTATATAGTGTTACACTGACTGGGTATATAGTGTTATACTGATTATGGGTATATAGTGTTATACTGACTATGGGTATATAGTGTCTTACTGACTATGGGTATATAGTGTTACACTGACTATGGGTATATGGTGTTATACTGACTATGGGTATATAGTGTTACACTGACTATGGGTATATAGTGTTACACTGACTATGGGTATATAGTGTTACACTGACTGGGTATATAGTGTTATACTGACTATGGGTATATGGTGTTATACTGACTATGGGTATATAGTGTTACACTGACTATGGGTATATAGTGTTACACTGACTGGGTATATAGTGTTATACTGACTATGGGTATATGGTGTTATACTGACTATGGGTATATAGTGTTACACTGACTATGGGTATATAGTGTTACACTGACTGGGTATATAGTGTTATACTGACTATGGGTATATAGTGTCTTACTGACTATGGGTATATAGTGTTACACTGACTGGGTATATAGTGTTATACTGACTATGGGTATATAGTGTCTTACTGACTATGGGTATATAGTGTTACACTGACTAGGTATATAGTGTCTTACTGACTATGAGTATATAGTGTAACACTAACTATGGGTATATAGTATCTTACTGACTATGGGTATATAGTGTTATACTGACTATGGGTATATAGTGTTATACTGACTATGGGTATATAGTGTCTTACTGACTATGGGTATATAGTGTTACACTGACTATGGGTATATAGTGTTATACTGACTATGGGTATATAGTGTTATACTGACTATGGGTATATAGTGTTATACTGACTATGGGTATATAGTGTTACACTGACTATGTGTATATAGTGTTATACTGATTATGGGTATATAGTGTTATACAGACTATGGGTATATAGTGTCTTACTGACTATGGGTATATAGTGTCTTACTGACTATGGGTATATAGTGTTACACTGACTGGGTATATAGTGTCTTACTGACTATGATTATATAGTGTTACACTAACTATGGGTATATAGTGTCTTACTGACTATGGGTATATAGTGTCTTACTGACTATGGGTATATAGTGTCTTACTGACTATGGGTATATAGTGTTACACTGACTATGGGTATATAGTGTTACACTGACTGGGTATATAGTGTTATACTGACTATGGGTATATAGTGTTATACTGACTATGGGTATATAGTGTCTTACTGACTATGGGTATATAGTGTTACACTGACTATGGGTATATAGTGTTATACTGACTATGGGTATATAGTGTTATACTGACTATGGGTATATAGTGTTATACTGACTATGGGTATATAGTGTTACACTGACTATGGGTATATAGTGTTATACTGACTATGGGTATATAGTGTTAAACAGACTATGGGTATATAGTGTCTTACTGACTATGGGTATATAGTGTCTTACTGACTATGGGTATATAGTGTTACACTGACTGGGTATATAGCGTCTTACTGACTATGATTATATAGTGTTACACTAACTATGGGTATATAGTGTCTTACTGACTATGGGTATATAGTGTCTTACTGACTATGGGTATATAGTGTCTTACTGACTATGGGTATATAGTGTTACACTGACTATGGGTATATAGTGTTACACTGACTATGGGTATATAGTGTTATACTGACTATGGGTATATAGTGTCTTACTGACTATGGGTATATAGTGTTACACTGACTGGGTATATAGTGTCTTAGTGACTATGAGTATATAGTGTTACACTAACTATGGGTATATAGTGTCTTACTGACTATGGGTATATAGTGTCTTACTGACAATGGGTATATAGTGTTACACTGACTATGGGTATATAGTGTTATACTGACTATGGGTATATAGTGTCTTACTGACTATGGGTATATAGTGTTACACTGACTATGGGTATATGGTGTTATACTGAGTATGGGTATATAGTGTTATACTGACTATGGGTATATAGTGTTACACTGACTATGGGTATATAGTGTCTTACTGACTATGGGTATATAGTGTTATACTGACTATGGGTATATAGTGTTATACTGACTATGGGTATATAGTGTTATACTGACTATGGGTATGTAGTGTTATACTGACTATGGGTATATAGTGTTACACTGACTATGGGTATGTAGTTTTATACTGACTATGGGTATATAGTGTTACACTGACTATGGGTATGTAGTTTTATACTGACTATGGGTATATAGTGTTACACTGACTATGGGTATATAGTGTTACACTGACTATGGGTATGTAGTTTTATACTGACTATGGGAATGTAGTGTTATACTGACTATGGGTATATAGTGTTATACTGACTATGGGTATGTAGTGTTATACTGACTATGGGTATGTAGTGTTATACTGACTATGGGTATGTAGTGTTATACTGACTATGGGTATGTAGTGTTATACTGACTATGGGTATATAGTGTTATACTGACTATGGGTATGTAGTGTTACACTGACTATGGGTATATAGTGTTATACTATTGGTATATAGTGTTATACTGACTATGGGTATATAGTGTTACACTGACTATGGGTATATAGTGTTATACTGACTATGGGTATGTAGTGTTATACTGACTATGGGTATGTAGTGTTATACTGACTATGGGTATATAGTGTTACACTGACTATGGGTATGTAGTGTTACACTGACTATGGGTATATAGTGTTATACTGACTATGGGTATATAGTGTTATACTGACTATGGGTATGTAGTGTTATACTGACTATGGGTATGTAGTGTTATACTGACTATGGGTATATAGTGTTATACTGACTATGGGTATATAGTGTTACACTGACTATGGGTATGTAGTGTTACACTGACTATGGGTATATAGTGTTATACTGACTATGGGTATATAGTGTTATACTGACTATGGGTATATAGTGTTACACTGACTATGGGTATATAGTGTTATACTGACTATGGGTATGTAGTGTTATACTGACTATGGGTATGTAGTGTTATACTGACTATGGGTATATAGTGTTACACTGACTATGGGTATGTAGTGTTACACTGACTATGGGTATATAGTGTTATACTGACTATGGGTATATAGTGTTATACTGACTATGGGTATGTAGTGTTATACTGACTATGGGTATGTAGTGTTATACTGACTATGGGTATGTAGTGTTATACTGACTATGGGTATATAGTGTTATACTGACTATGGGTATATAGTGTTATACTGACTATGGGTATGTAGTGTTATACTGACTATGGGTATATAGTGTTATACTGACTATGGGTATGTAGTGTTATACTGACTATGGGTATATAGTGTTATACTGACTATGGGTATATAGTGTTATACTGACTATGGGTATGTAGTGTTATACTGACTATGGGTATGTAGTGTTATACTGACTATGGGTATATAGTGTTATACTGACTATGGGTATATAGTGTTATACTGACTATGGGTATGTAGTGTTATACTGACTATGGGTATATAGTGTTATACTGACTATGGGTATGTAGTGTTATACTGACTATGGGTATGTAGTTTTATACTGACTATGGGTATATAGTGTTATACTGACTATGGGTATATAGTGTTATACTGACTATGGGTATATAGTGTTATACTGACTATGGGTATGTAGTGTTATACTGACTATGGGTATATAGTGTTATACTGACTATGGGTATATAGTGTTATACTGACTATGGGTATGTAGTGTTATACTGACTATGGGTATATAGTGTTATACTGACTATGGGTATATAGTGTTATACTGACTATGGGTATGTAGTGTTATACTGACTATGGGTATATAGTGTTACACTGACTATGGGTATGTAGTTTTATACTATGTGTATCTCTGACTATCTGTGTGTCTGTCCAGACCCAGCTGACACGGATCACCACGGAGTACACCACAGAGAGATCAGGTGACAAGAGCCTGCAGCTCCGCATCACACAGCTGCTGACAACACTGGAGCAGCGGGAGATCGTCATCAAACGTCAGGAAGAGGTCAGGGGTCATAGTTACTGGTCACTGTTCAGCCTTTAGGCACAGATCTTGGATCAGATCTAAGAAAAAAGTCAAACAAGATTTGTATGTATTGCCTGACTTAAATCCCCTTAAGAGAACCAAACTAACCCAACAGGTATGGATTAGGAAAAAAACCTTGCTTTTAGGGTCTTTCATCTCATTTGTTCCCAAAATCAAGTTATGGGTTTTGGTCCAGCCAGTCTGACTACATTCTCTCACAGTCCTTGTGTTAACGTGGCTCTGAAGGTTCTTTTAATTTCACTTTAGGAATGTGTTTATCTGACACGCTTGTACACCTTTAGCTACATCATTAACACCTGTTTTACAGCACAGGCCTACTTCCTCCTCCCTTCTTATTCATATCTGACCTCCCATTTCTGACCTTTAACCATCAGGAGATCTGGCGGCTGCAGCAGAAGAAGAGCGACAGTGCCAAGAATGTCACCACAACCACTATCACCAAAAGGTCAGCCCCCCACAACACCATGAGCCTATTTTATGGGGAATATTTGGAAGAAGCTCCGCTAAAATAGGTTAATGTAATTTAGGATGCCTAGTGTGATGTTTCCCAAAACAGGATTTTGTACTGGTATACAGTAAGTACATAACCAACCAGTATGCGGTCCTTAATGTGTATAACTGATTTGTAGGTACAGTAACCAGTACCCCCTCCTGGGCCTGCTGAGTGATGACTTCCAATCTTCATTGCCCGTCAAGGATGCCAAGACCATCGTCATCGAGAGCCGGACAGGGGAGATTATCAAACAGATAGAGTAGAGCAGGTAAGAAGTATAAGCTAGACTGGCCATGCTAGAATGGACAAGTTATCAGTTATTGTTCTCAGTTTAGAGTTTGAAGTGAGGGGTAAGATTAGGGAAATAATTAAGGTAAGTGGTTAAAAGTGAAATATGATTAGTGATGTCTATTCTGACATGGCCAAATAGTGTTAACCCTGTGTGTACTGTCATGGGGACCAGGAGGGAGAGAGCTTGGGTTCCTTACTGGGCTTTTACTATCTGGTCCTGTCAGAAGCTGGGCCAGGGGTCGCTGTGTGAGGAGGGATGATGAGAGGCTGATGGATGGATGGATGGATGCTGTTCCCTCTGTGGTCCTGGAGAGCTAGGCACTGATGGCATGGAGAGACCATGTTCATTTCTGCCTCTGTCTGTTAGTAGGAAAATAAATGGATGTTCTCCCAACTCTACTAAATTCCCCATCAGGATGGTATGTTTAATTGGACAGGTGTCCTTGTTTGTGAGAAGCATGCAAGAGGTAGTGATTGAGTTGGAGTGGACATACAGTGCATTCAGAAAGTATTCAGACCCCTTGAATATTTCCAAATGTTGTTACATTACAGCCTTATTCTAAAATCGATCAAATTGCTTTCCCCCTCATCAATCTACAAACAATACCCCATAATGACAAAGCAAAAACAGGTTTAGAATTTTGGTGTACAAATGTTGTTTTTTTAAGAAGGAAATATGACATTTACATAAGTATTCAGACCCTTTACTCAGTACTTTGTTGAAGCAACTTTGGAAGCGATTACAGCCTCGAGTCTCATAGCAAAGGGTCTGAATACTTATGTAAATGTCATATTTCCTTTTTTTTATACATTTGCACACCAAAAAAATCTAAACCTGTTTTTGCTTTGTCATTAAGGGGTATTGTTTGTAGATTGAAAAGGACTTTTTAAAACATCTAATCCTTTTTAGTATAAGGCTGTAACGTAATAAAATGTGGAAAAAGTAAAGGGGTCTGAATACTTTCCGGGTGACATTACCGACTTTTCCAGGGATTGGAGATCCACTGTTAGTCTTAGAGCTGTCATGACGTCCGAGTCATTAGCACACTAGTCAAAACAACAACATCAATCAGAGGGTTGGATGAGATCAAGCTTTTTGTCTTTCCAAGGCATAATGAAAGAGTTGTGTGGCAGATTTATACTGAGTGAGAAAAATAGAAAAAGACGTGTAATTAAGTACATCTGATGGATTAGTCCTTCACACCATAACGACTGTATCCATGTTGTTTGTTTTGAAACAGAAAATCATTTCAACCCCTTAAAGAGACTGTTTCTCTCTGCTCCGCACAGGAATGAACGACAAGAAGACCCTGATGTTCCGCCTCCCTCCCACACTCCGTCCGTCCCTCCCTCCCCTTCCCCCTCTGCAGCTACCGTCTCCCTCCTCCTCAGGGCTGCCAGGGTGGTGGTGGTGGTAGGGTCAACACCCCTAGATTTGGGATGAGTGGTTTGGAACAAATGGGGTTGCTTAGACGAGAGGCTTCACTTTGGTTGGGATAGGGACACCAAATACTCAACGACCAAATATGTTATAGTAGAAGCTTTTGCTACAGTCACGAGGGCTGGGGAGGGGACAGGGAAGAGGGGGTTGGTGCTTATTAGTGTGCAGCGATCTAGTCCTCTGTCCTCCATGGAGCCAGCACTACCCTGCTAATCTTGGGGACAACTCCTCTAAAGGCATTATGGTTACTTTGCATGTAAATAAGTTGGCTTAATTATGCTTTAATTATGCGCTAATTAAAAAGACTATGGTGAAACTCGCTTTGGCAGACATTTAATAAAAATGGCAACCTCTGTTCTGGTCTTTTGCTATTCTTTTGTGGCAAGGTAATGGTACATAACTGTGATATGTTTTAGATGAATTTGGTTTCATGTTTAAACCTTAAGAGGTGCATGGGTTTGTTTTGATTGAGGGGTTATCTGAATGGAATGCTGTGCTTGGGGTTGGGGGATTGCCGTGGGTGTATGAGACTATGAATGACTGGGTTGGACATGGACTGGTGCATGGTTCTATGGGTAATATACCATAGTGGATGACCTGGTCATTTTAGAAGCACAATAAACACTGTATGGAGTACTATGTTTTTCCTTCAATTGTTTTCTGCTGAAGTTCTCTTTAATGTGCTCTCACATTTAAAGTCAGTCTGTTCTTTTCTATTTAGGCCTTAACCTCTGCTTTTTGGAACTGTGATTAAAATGTACAATTTAACGTCACTTGTCTTTAATTTTTTATGTGTTTTATTTTCTTTTTACCTATGAAACGCCAATAATACGACCTCGGGGCAACTACTATATTATCCAGTAGGGTTCCACTGTGATGCAGTTACCTTCTTGTGGCAGCAGAGGGGGCCAGTGGCCTACAGTTGTGCCTCAGAGTGACGGAGTGGTATGGAGCAGACCCCCTCTGCTCTGCTCTCAGTGAATGAGGTCATGATATCTCTGTAGGGCTTGGCTCAGGCAGACTGTCAACCATTTCACTGTCCCATTCACTGGACTTTCTGTCTGACGATGCACACATGCCCTGTGATCTATATATGCTTGGTAATGGTAGTAGGACACTAGTACCTAGTGTTTTAGTGGTTAGATATTGCAGTGCTATTAGTAGTATTACAGTCAAATAAGTACAATTATTAGTTGTGTTGTTAGTGCGTGAGAAACTTTTGTGACACATTTCTTGACTGGACCATTTCCGTAGCCTGTTTTATGCATGCTTCATGAATTAGTGATGAGGCGTGGTGCTGGTCTCTGGTAGATCTTCAACTGCTCTCTTCAGGAGAATGAGGTCGGGAGGGAAGCTACGGCTCCTAAAGGAAAATACTGTCTCATTCATAAAGTTAGGGATTATCTGGGCCTCTGCTATCTGATTGTCCTACCTACCTGGCCTCCTGATTGCCTGGCCAACCAGACTTCTTGCTAGGGCCAAACGGTACACCACGCCCAAGTCTGGATCTGAGAACATCGCAGACCCTTCACCGAATGCAAACACATTCGGGCCATCTGATTGGTCCAGAAACCGATGCGTTGAGCCAGAACACACGTGGGTAAAAAAATAATCATAATTGGTTTTGATGCTCTTATTGTTTCGAGACAATCCAATCTCTTTACCACTTTGTTTTGTACGACACCCCTCATACCCCTCATCACCACAAACGACTTCAATGATGGCAGTCTCAGACTAAAGTATGTAGCGAACAGCAGAACAGCGTTGTCAGACTAGCCTCTTGGTACCTGTACGTATATCACTTCCTAATAAGTTGACGACACACACAAGGAAGCCCCCACGCACAGTTACACGCACGCACACTATTGTGTCTATATGATCACGATAGTGATTTGATTTTGATTTGAAGCGGTATCATTCTTAGTTTCCCCTCTTCCAATCCCTCTCTCTCTCGTTCTCCACATCTCTATCCTCTCTCCCTCCCTTCCCACTGCATGGCCTGATGTAGCTCTGAGAGTTAGAGATGCATGGGCCAGTGTGTGTGAGGTTGAGCGTCGGATGGGTGAGGAGAGAGAGGGAGATGTGGGGGCTGGGGATAATGGGGGAAGCATTGATTATGGCTGATAATTCAGGGCTTTGATGTGGATAATGCAGTCTCTCTCTTCCTGCACTGCCTGTGAACTCAAAGCCCCTGGGGGCCACAGAGGATATTGGGTTTACACACTCTCTCTTTCTCTCTCGCTCTCTCTGTGTTTGATAGAGCGAAAGAGAGAGCATGCACGCACATGTAGAGTGTGTGTAAGTGAGTGATTGTGTAAGTGTGTGTTTGTACAGTACTACCACAGAACTGTTTGTGTGTGTCCAAACTCACAGAGGTTTTTACCATGTCTGTCTTTGTCTTCCGGTGTTCCTTAACTTCTCAATTCTGTTGTGTTTATAGAAGTTTTAGTTTTCATTGTTTTTCATTGTCTCTTTCCATCCATAACCCAAACCTTACTCTCTCTCTCCTTCTATCCTAACACAAACCATACTCTGTCTCTCTTTCCAATCTGACTATGCTCACTCACAGGACGCTACACACTCACAGGGCCCTACACACACACACTCACTCCAACATCTGCTCACTCACACATAATATGCACATACATTTATACTGACTCTACACACACACACACACACACACACACACACACACACACACACACACACACACAAGCTGCTGCTACTCTGTTGATCCTATATCCTGTTGCCTAGTCACCTTACCCCTATACATATCTACATCTACCTTCATCACTCTAGTATCCCTGCACGTTGTGAATATGGTATTGGAACTGACCCTGTATATAGTATGCTTACTTACTGTATTCTTATTGTATTTTTTATTGTATTCTTCATATTTCCCCTTATTTCTAGTATTACATTGTTATTGATTATTGCATTGTTGGGTTTTGAGTTTGCAAGAAAGGCATTTCACTGTACATGTGCATGTGACATTAAAACTTGAAACGGACTAGGAAATGCGTGAGTGGCAGCTCTCTCTCTTGCCTCTGTTGAACCCTCTTTCTCTGTTACCCCTGTATCCCATCTAACCAGGACCCCTGCAGTGGGTCATTGGCGCCTGCCCCTCCCTGCAGCACTCCACCAATCAGGCATTTATGGTAGAGTGGCCAGACGGAAGCCATTCCTCAGTAAAAGGCACATGACAGCCCGCTTGGAGTTTGCCAAAAGGCACCTAAAGGACTCTCAGACCATGAGAAACAAGATTCTCTGGTCTGATGAAACCAAGATTGAACTCTTTGGCCTGAATCCCAAGCTTCACATCTGGAGGAAAAATGGAACCATATCTGCAGTGAAGCATTGTGGTGGCAGCCTCATGCAGTGGGGATGTTTTTCAGTAGCAGGGACTGGGAGACTAGTCAGGATCAAGGAAAAGATTAACAGAGCAAAGTAGAGAGAGATCCTTGATGAAAACCTGCTCCAGAGCGCTCAGGACCTCACATTGGGGGTGAAGGTTCACCTTCCAACAGGACAAAGATACTAAGCACACATCGAAGACAACGCAGGAGTGGCTTCTGGACAAGTCTCTGAATGTCCTTGAGTGGCCCAGCCAGAGCCCAGACCTGAGCCCAATCGAACATCTCTGGAGAGACCTGAAAATAGCTGTGCAGCGACGCTCCCCATCCAATCTGACATGGCTTGAGAGGATCTACAGAGAAGAATGGGAGAAACTCTCCAAATACAAATGTGCCAAGCTTGTAGTGTCAAACCCAAGAAGAATCGAGGCTGTAATCGCTGCCAAAGGTGCTTCAACAAAGTACAGAGTAAAGGGTCGGAATACTGATGTAAATGTGATATTTCATTTTTTTTATACATAATTTTCAAAAATATCTAAAAACGATTGAATCCATTTTAGAATAAGGTTTTGTAACGTAGCAAAATGTGGAAAAAGTCAAGGGGTCTGAATACTTTCCAAATGCACTGTATATGCTTCAAATGCTAAACCACGCACACCCTCATCACCCCTCAAGCTCCTCTAACTCAACTCTGTCTCTCTAGTCTGTACCCCGCCCCTACCATATCACACACCCTCATTGGCCTTCAACCCTCACCACCTTCTGTGATCATTACCCCTACCCCCTAACCCCAGCCTCCGCTAGCCCCTACCATTCGGTGCCCATCACCGTAAGATCTTTCTATTTGACCTTTTGACCTGGGAGAATGTGTTTGTTTGACAGCTGTTTTGTCATGTCACTCTTTTCTCATGTCTATTTCCCCATCTCTGTTTCCCTGTGTTAGGAAGAGCCCTCGCCCGTCCACTTTCTCTGTTTCCCTCTGTCAGGAAGAGCCCTCACCCCTCCGCTCTTCGTTTCCCTCTTTCCGGAAGAGACCTCGCCCTTCCACTCTCGTTGTTTCACTCTGTCAGGAAGAGCCCTCACCCCTCCACTCTCGTTGTTTCCCTCTGTCAGGAAGAGCCCTCACCCCTCCGCTCTTCGTTTCCCTCTTTCCGGAAGAGACCTCGCCCTTCCACTCTCGTTGTATCACTCTGTCAGGAAGAGCCCTCACCCCTCCACTCTCTCTGTCACGAAGAGCCCTCACCCCTCCACTCTCTCTGTTTCACTCTGTCAGGAAGAGCCCTCGTCCCTCCACTCTCTCTGTTTCCCTCTGTCACGAAGAGCCCTCACCCCTCCACTCTCGTTGTTTATCTCTGTCAGGAAGAGCCCTCGTCCCTCCACTCTCTCTGTTTCACTCTGTCAGGAAGAGCCCTCGTCCCTCCACTCTCGTTGTTTCTCTCTGTCAGGAAGAGCCCTCGTCCCTCCACTCTCGTTGTTTCCCTCTGTCACGAAGAGCCCTCGTCCCTCCACTCTCTCTGTTTCACTCTGTCAGGAAGAGCCCTCGTCCCTCCACTCTCTCTGTTTCCCTCTGTCACGAAGAGCCCTCACCCCTCCACTCTCGTTGTTTCTCTCTGTCAGGAAGAGCCCTCGTCCATCCACTCTCTCTGTTTCACTCTGTCAGGAAGAGCCCTCGTCCCTCCACTCTCGTTGTTTCTCTCTGTCAGGAAGAGCCCTCGTCCCTCCACTCTCGTTGTTTCCCTCTGTCACGAAGAGCCCTCGTCCCTCCACTCTCTCTGTTTCACTCTGTCAGGAAGAGCCCTCGTCCCTCCACTCTCTCTGTTTCCCTCTGTCACGAAGAGCCCTCACCCCTCCACTCTCGTTGTTTCTCTCTGTCAGGAAGAGCCCTCGTCCCTCCACTCTCTCTGTTTCCCTCTGTCACGAAGAGACCTCGCCCTTCCACTCTCGTTGTTTCCCTCTGTCAGGAAGAGCCCTCGTCCCTCCACTCTCTCTGTTTCCCTCTGTCACGAAGAGCCCTCGTCCCTCCACTCTCGTTGTTTCCCTCTGTCAGGAAGAGCCCTCACCCCTCCGCTCTTCGTTTCCCTCTTTCCGGAAGAGCCCTAGTCCCTCCACTCTCGTTGTTTCTCTCTGTCAGGAAGAGCCCTCGTCCCTCCACTCTCGTTGTTTCACTCTGTCAGGAAGAGCCCTCGTCCCTCCACTCTCTCTGTTTCCCTCTGTCACGAAGAGCCCGCGTCCCTCCACTCTCGTTGTTTCCCTCTGTCACGAAGAGCCCTCGTCCCTCCACTCTCGTTGTTTCACTCTGTCAGGAAGAGCCCTCACCCCTCCGCTCTTCGTTTCCCTCTTTCCGGAAGAGCCCTAGTCCCTCCACTCTCGTTGTTTCTCTCTGTCAGGAAGAGCCCTCGTCCCTCCACTCTCGTTGTTTCACTCTGTCAGGAAGAGCCCTAGTCCCTCCACTCTCGTTGTTTCTCTCTGTCAGGAAGAGCCCTCGTCCCTCCACTCTCGTTGTTTCACTCTGTCAGGAAGAGCCCTCGTCCCTCCACTCTCGTTGTTTCATTCTGTCAGGAAGAGCCCTCACCCCTCCACTCTCTCTGTTCTCCTATGGAAGAGATGACTACCCAGCAAACTGGGGACATTCTCAGAACCTTCGATAAGATTCCCATTGAGTTCTAGTTAGGGTTTTATCTAGCATTAGGATGATAACATCCCAAAAACAGTCAAATAATGATACATTTTTTAATATAATTTTTTTAATATATGAAATATCCTTGAATGTTCTCCTAACATTCACTAAAATGTTGTGCACAACATCTGTAACAACCACCACAGAACATTCTCTAAAAGTTCTTATTGTGTTATTACATTACCTGGAAATCTAATGTACCAATAATATTTTCCCCCAAACCAAAATTGGTTCTGTGAAAATCCCCAGAGCATTCGTTAGGTTGCAGAAAATGTTCTTTTAACACAAAAACTGTCCAGATGTGCTGATGATTATGCAATGTTTGTGTAAAACATTCCCGTGATGTTGCAAGAACATTCCCAGGAAACATTTTGTCTTGTCCCCGAATTTCCCCGGGTTAGTTACAGTTGAAGTCAGAAGTTTACATACACCTTAGCCAAATACATTTCAACTCAGTATTTCACAATTTCTGACATTTAATCCTAGTTTTACTGCGGATATAGATACCTTTGTACCTGTTTCCTCCAGCATCTTCACAAGGTCCTTTGCTGTTGTTCTGGGATTGATTTGCACTTTTCGCACCAAGGAATATTAATCTCTAGGAGACAGAACGCGACTCCTTCCTGAGCGGTATGACGGCTGCGTGGTCCCATGGTGTTTATACTTGCGTGCTATTGTTTGTACAGATGAACGTGGTAACTTCAGGCATTTTGGAAATTGCTGCCAAGGATGAACCAGACTTGTGGAGGTCTACAATTTATTTTCTGAGGTCTTGGCTAATTTATTTTGATTTTCCCATGATGTCAAGCAAAGAGGCACTGAGTTTGAAGGTAGGCCTTGAAATACATCCACAGGTACACCTCCAATTGACTCAAATGATGTCAATTAGCCTATCGGAAGCTTCTAAAGCCATGACATAATTTTCTGGAATGTTCCAAGCTGTTTAGAGGCACAGTCAACTTAGTGTATGTAAAATTCTGACCCACTGGAATTGTGATACAGTGAAATAATCTGTCTGTAAACAATTACTTGTGTCATGCACAAAGTAGATGTCCTAACCGACTTTCCACTATAGTTTGTTAACAAGAAATGTGTGTAGTGGTTGAAAAACGAGTTTTAATGACTCCAACCTAAGTGTATGTAAACTTCTGACTTCAATTGTATGTCTAAGAAGACAAAAGAAAGCATGGAATTCTTTGATTGTCCATACTGCCATGGCTATATACTGAAAAAAGAAGATCTGAGAGAGCTTCCCTGGTAGTGCAGAGGATGGAAGACCTGCTATGAGATCCAACAATTCTAGGTTCAAACCCCACAGGTGTAGATGGTCAACATATAGTATGAAGTGTAAAACACATGGTTGTGATTGAATGATTAAATGCTGTTCAAATGTCCTATGAATTAAATGAAAATGCCATGTGTCTCTGACACCTTCAAATGAGAATTGACATTAAGTCTGGAAAGAAACATAATGGGGGTATAGTATTCCAATCAGTTATCTTATGCTTTAAGGAGCTACATTTTTCATGCTGAGAATGTTGTGGTGGTATTAGGTCAAACTTAGATATACAGTTGTCTAAATGTTCTTCAAATGTTCTGAGGACCTCCAATACAAGGTAAAATGTATATTGCGTGAACATCAATTTAATATTATGTTAAACCTAAAACAAATATGCTATGAACGTCATTAAAACAGACTGATATGGAAATTGTGGAACATTGTGGGAATGTTACGTGCAACCTATGTGAATATCGCAAGAATATTCTTGAAACATCCCAGAGAATGCCCATAGCTTAATGAAATGTTCTGGGAACCTTTAAAGAACAGACCAGGTGTTCTGTCAAAATTCTTACAACATTATAGGAATGTCCTGTGCAACCTTCCTTAAACATTGTATGAATGTCATCACAACTGAGCATATTTTGTGTTTGGGGAACCTATCTCTTGCAATGTATCCACACTGTTCCCAAAATATAATGAAATGTTCTGGGAACCTTTAAAGGACTCAGAAAGGCTGTTCTGTCAACAGTCTTGGGGAGTCACTAGAGGTTAAAGGACTCAGAAAGGCTGTTCTGTCAACAGTCTTGGGGAGTCACTAGAGGTTAAAGGACTCAGAAAGGCTGTTCTGTCAACAGTCTTGGGGAGTCACTAGAGGTTAAAGGACTCAGAAAGGCTGTTCTGTCAACAGTCTTGGGGAGTCACTAGAGGTTAAAGAACTCAGAAAGGCTGTTCTGTCAACAGTCTTGGGGAGTCACTAGAGGTTAAAGGACTCAGAAAGGCTGTTCTGTCAACAGTCTTGGGGAGTCACTAGAGGTTAAAGGACTCAGAAAGGCTGTTCTGTCAACAGTCTGGCAACATCAGAGGAATGTTTTGTGCACCCTGATACAAACATTATCCGAATGCCAGCACAACTGGACTGTTTTATATCTCAAATCATCTCCCCCCAATGTTCCCACAACCTGAAGAAACATACTGGGAACCTTTTTAAAGAACAGACTAAATGTGTTCTGGTTAATGATTTTTGCACCTAAAAGACACATTGTAGAATGGACAGTTTTGTGTTTTGGAAAAATATCTTTATTGATTTCCACACAATGTTCCCAGCAGACTGTTCAACTTAATCAAACACTCTGGGAACCTTTAAAGAACATATTGAATGTGTTCTAGAAACTTGCTTGCAACATCAGGCAAATGTTTTATACAAACATTCTAGAATCATCAGCATGACATGACAGTTTTTGTGATATTTGCTATGACCTAACAAATGTGGTGGGAACTTCCACAGAACCAATTTTGGTTTGCTGGGTAGGCTCATCTTTCCTGCATCTGATGTAATTATGGGCGGTCTGTCTCCTCTTTATCTCTCTAAACTCCCCCTGTCTTTATTTCTCTCTCTCTCTCTCAGGTTCACTCTCTCTCTCTCTCTCTCTCTCTCTCTCTCTCTCTCTCTCTCTCTCTCTCTCTCTCTCTCTCTCTCTCTCAGGTTCACTCCCTCTCTCCATCTCTTTAAAACAGTCACTTTTAACCTCTCATCTTTTCCATCTCTCTTCTCACTCTTCCGTCTCTTTCTTTTTTTCTTTCTCTCTTTCTCGGTCCACTTTTTGGCTCGCATGCCCTAGCTGCTGATGCACTCCTGGCCATTAATACAAGTTTTATACCTAGTCAGTCAGGAAATGCATCTGAGCCCCAGCGGCTGCCTGCAGCCTCTCAGACCGACAGGAAATGGGAGTTTGGCTGGTGGCCAGCCCTGCTATTTCAGGGGGCGGCCGGAGCCAATCAACAAGCCCTGGTCAGTTAATGGAACATGGATACTTTGGCGAAATATCAGGAACAATTATGGAGGCACAAAGGAGGGGGAGGAGGGGGTAGAAGAGAGGAGGGGGAGCGATTGCCTCAGACATAGGACTAGGGAGGGGGAGTAGGGATGAAGATGGAGAGGGGTGGGGGAGCTAAAGGGGGTGATGATGGGGAGAGTGAGAGGGGATGGGGCTAGGGAGGGGAGTAGGGATGAAGATGGAGAGGGGTGGGGGGAGCTAAAGGGGGTGATGATGGGGAGAGGGGATGGGGCTAGGGAGGGGTAGGGTGTATTGCTTCATCGGCACAGGGCTGAACAGAGACTATAGCCAGGGATTGGAGTGACACGTGGAGAGGTGGGAGTAGGGAAGGTCGGCATTAAATCAGATTACATACAGATGGCTGTGTTTATGAATCTCAGTGTTGTACAGAATGAGGGGATGAGGAGGGGATGAGGGGAGCTTGACTGTGACTGCATTTCATTCTAGAAAGTTTCTCCTTTCCACTATGCCTGCATTCACTTCCCTTGAAGAAGGAGTAATGGGGGGGAGGGAATGAGGACAGAGGGAATGAGGACAGAGGGGAGGGAGCAAAAGTCTGGAATGAAACACAGCCAGAGTGAGATCCATAGTATAACTGAATAAAACACAGCCAGAGTGGGTTCTATAGTTTAACTGAACGTAACATAGCCAGAGTAGGTTCTGTAGTATCGTGAAGAAAAATGTCATGTTTGTGCATTTCTAATAACCAATTTGACTGTGTTCATGCAAGTAACTGACTGATCGTGCCTGGGAGGAATCTTCACTATCAGTATCTGCAATTTGTAAGTACGCACAGAACATTGTTTTGAGAACGGAAAGGGATATCTCAGTTTCAAGGTCTCAGCTTGGAGAGAAGAAGCCTTGTGAGGTATTTGTCTGTCACAAGCAGGAACTAACGTTAATGATTAATTAATTAGGAATAATGAATAAGCTAAATCATGCAAATATAACTTCTCTGTGTAAGCAGTATATATGAGAACTAACGGGACAGCCTTGGCAGAGTTCACTTCAGACCGATACTTTAAGCATCTAAATTTGACTGAGAATAACTGTATAACTGAAATTAACACAGCCAGAGTGGGTTCTATAGTGTAACTGAATGTAGCATAGCTAGAGTGGGTTATATAGTGTAACTGAATGTAACATAGCCTGAGTGGGCTCTATAGTATAACTGAATTTAACACAGCCAGAGTGGGTTCTATAGTGTAACTGAATGTAACATAGCCAGAGTGGGCTCTATAGTATAACTGAATTTAACACAGCCAGAGTGGGTTCTATAGTGTAACTGAATGTAGCATAGCTAGAGTGGGTTCTATAGTGTAACTGTGTAACTGGGAATTGTAACTGAATGTAGCATAGCCAGAGTGGGCTCTATAGTATAACTGAATGTAGCATAGCTAGAGTGGGTTCTATAGTGTAACTGAATGTAGCATAGCTAGAGTGGGTTCTATAGTGTAACTGAATGTAACATAGCCAGAGTGGGCTCTATAGTATAACTGAATGTAGCATAGCCAGAGTGATTGTACAGACATTTAGGTAGGTCTATATAGTAGAGGTGAGAGTTGCAAAATACTGTAATCCTACTGCTACACTCTGGGTTTATGGTGCGCTCACAGCTGGAGTGTTTTGTGTGTGTTAGAGCTGGACTGTTGTGTGTGTGTGTGTGTGTGTGTATGTGTTAGCACTGGACTGCATTGGGTTGTGTGTGTGTGTCTGCATTTGTGTTTCTGTCAGTGCTGGATTGCAGTGTGGTGTGTGTGTGTGTGTGTGTGTGTGTGTGTGTGTGTGTGTGTGTGTGTGTGTGTGTGTGTGTGTGTGTGTGTGTGTGTGTGTGTGTGTGTGTGTGTCGGTGCTGGACTACAGTGTGTTGTGTGTGTGTGTGTGTGTCAGTGCTGGATTGCAGTGTGGTGTGTGTGGGTGAGTGTGTCGGTGCTGGACTGCATTGTGTTGTGTAACCTGATCCTGAGCGCCAGGCGGGCTGAACTGACCTCCAGCTCTGGGGTTCTGCAACAGAGTGTTCACAGTGTATGCCTGTGGAACTGTGACAGTGGGATACAAACACACAGTGTGCAGAATGCCGGCAGAAATGAATGACTTTGTCAGCTGTGTGCCGGTCGTTAACCAGGCCGTTTTACATTGATCCTGTCCTGGCCCAAAACTACATCCCCACATCCCTACATTCACTCCTCTATACTCCCTCCATCCCTTCAGTCCTACCCTGGCTCAGAACAGAGTCAATCACCATAGACTCCTCGCTACCACTATCTGGGCCTATAGTCTTACTAGCACTGATCGACAGTGCCCTCCAGGAAACAAAAAAACACTGGAAATACGTGGATGACGTGAATCTGGATCAGACGTAGACACCTCAACTACCCTGTACCCACCAACAGACCCTAAATGGTCTTGGCATCTGGGTAGAGGAGCACAGAATGAAACTAAACCCAAAGACAAAAAGAAAAGAAAGTTCTGCATGTCACCCACAGTAAGCATCCACCCAACCTACTGACACTCTCCATTGACCAGAACACCATTGAAGTCTGTGACACAGTAAGCATCCACCCAACCTACTGACACTCTCCATTGACCAGAACACCCTTGAAGTCTGTGACACAGTAAGCATCCACCCAACCTACTGACACTCTCCATTGACCAGAACACCCTTGAAGTCTGTGACACAGTAAGCATCCACCCAACCTACTGACACTCTCCATTGACCAGAACACCCTTGAAGTCTGTGACACAGTAAGCATCCACCCAACCTACTGACACTCTCCATTGACCAGAACACCCTTGAAGTCTGTGACACAGTAAGCATCCACCCAACCTACTGACACTCTCCATTGACCAGAACACCCTTGAAGTCTGTGACACAGTAAGCATCCACCCAACCTACTGACACTCTCCATTGACCAGAACACCCTTGAAGTCTGTGACACAGTAAGCATCCACCCAACCTACTGACACTCTCCATTGACCAGAACACCCTTGAAGTCTGTGACACAGTAAGCATCCACCCAACCTACTGACACTCTCCATTGACCAGAACACCCTTGAAGTCTGTGACACAGTAAGAATCCTGGGGGTCACCATCCAGAATCATTTACAATTGGACACTCAAGTGGACCACATGCTGAGCTCTGCCAACAGGAATCTGTTCGTTCTGCGGCGTCTGAAGAAATTTGGTGTCCTAGACCCAGAACTGGTTTCCATCTACAAAGGTGTCCCGTACTTCAATATGCAGCCCCGGTCTGGCGCAGTTCTGTGACCAAAAACCAGGCTGAAAGGCTGGAACGCACACAGAAACAGGCCTGTAAGATTATCCTTGCCAGAGGTACTCAGGCTACCCAGAGGTAAATCTGAAACGAAATCCATTTAGTGTTTTATTGCCCTCTGTATGACGATCTGAGATGTTATTTTTGTAAAATGTTGGTGATAACCCTGAAGGATTCTGCCTACGGGACGAGCAGAGGCTTGAATTCTGTTTCAGATGGGACTTGTTTGAAATTGCTTAGCTTGTTCATAATGCCTGGAGAAAAATGTGAAATTGACTGTTTATGAAGTGTGGCTAGATGGTAGTTGTACTTGCCATGGTTATTGTATGCGTGTAATTTGTAACATTTTATTTTGTAGTGTCTTGTAAGCCCATGTGGGCTGAACACCGGTAGGCGTATGACACTTCAACCAAATCAACCAATACCTTATTTGAGAAGCCTCCTAAACAAAAACGGATTTTCAATTTTCGCTTAGAGATTTTTTGCACTTTACATTTATTGCATTTATTTAACATTTATGTTTTTTTTATTGTAACAGAAAAGCAATTCAGTGTTTTTAATGACAACTGTTTTAAAGAACTTGTAATAATGCTGAAAGACCAATAAAGGAATAAACTACCCTTCAATCCTCTCCCTCCTCTCAGGTGTTTCCCCCAGCAGGAAGCAGTTTGTTCCTGGATAGTGTCCGTTTACCATTTAGATGACTGTGTAGGGATGTATACAGTATATGCATAATGTCTATAGGGCAGAGAATAGTCAGCCACAGAGATCTTGCAGAGAACCTGCTGAGTAAGACCGGGGCTGGTGGAACGGAAGAGTCCCAAATATACATTTGACAGCAAAAATATACATCATCAATATTGACGTTGACAGCTTTCAATATTACCCAGAGTGCTGCTGACAAGGCTTTCCAGGATGAGACCGGAAATAAGGAAGTAAACACTGAAAAATAGAGCTAATGTTTTTGTCTTGAAAATGGGCAACACTTTATTTGGATAGTCCATCTGTAGATGCTCTATAGACTATCTACAAGCTATCAGTAACATTTCAACTAACTATCTATTAAACCCTTATCCTAACCCTGAACTTAACTCTAACCATTTCCCTATTCTTAACCCTTTCCCTAACCCTTATTCTAAATCTAACCCTAACCATAAACTTAGCAAGCAGTTGCTTATCAACATATCGTTTGTTGATAGAATGACCATCTGTAGAGCATCTACAGATGGACTATCCGGACCATCCAAATAAAGTGTGACCTGAAAATGTTTTGAAAGAGGCTCTCAGAGCTGTGTCTGTAGGTGAGAGGACACACAGAGTGGCACAGAATCCGTGACTTGTCTTGTATAAAGGTTGAGTGGCAGCTTTGTGACAGGGGTGTTTGACCTGCGTGTGTTGTAAGGGCTTTTGATAGTTCCTGTGGCTCCCCCACAACACTCTAAACATCTCTCTCTCCACACTGTGATACTGTCAGCCTCGTGAGGCTTTTTATGACTTAACCCCTGCATTCCCCTCCTCTATTCTCCTCTTTTTCCCTCTCTTGCCCATCACATGCGCTTTCACCTCCCCTCTCACTCCCTCCCTGTCTCATTTTTCTCCCTCTCTCACTCCCTCCCTGTCTCCCCTTTTCTCCCTCTCTCCCTCCCTGTCTCCCCTTTTCTCCCTCTCTCCCTCCCTGTCTCCCCTTTTCTCCCTCTCTCCCTCTGTCTTTCCTCTCCCTCCTTTTTTCTCATTCCTGGACACACTCTCCCCTTTTCTTCCCTTCTCTCTTTTTCTATCTGTCTCTCTCTCCCATTCTCCTTCTCTCTCTCCCTCTATCAAGGCTCTGCTCATAGACTCATATGGAACAGTGCCTGAGGGAGAGCAAATGAGAGATTCAGCCTGATGATGCCACTTAGCTATTAACTATCTGCAGCAAACATGTATCCCCCATCCTGAACAGAACCCTCCCCTGCCTCCCTCTACCATTCAAGTCCAGCCCCCTCCTGCTCTCTTTCTCTCTGTTTCCCATCCTCCCTCCCTCCCATCTCTCCCCCTCTTTCTGTGTCTGTGTCTCTCACGCTCTCCCTCACACACACACTCTCGGCTTGCAGAGAATGAGAGGATAAACGTACAGACAGGAAGGACTGACCCAAGAGCGTTAGAGAGAGAGAGAGCCAGAGAGAGAGAGAGAACAAGAGAGCAAGGGAGAGAGGGACTATCCAGCACTCAGTCATTACGCTTCCAGGGATAGCAGAGAGAGAGACTACAGAGCCATACTACTACAATATCTGTGTCCTGTAATTTTTGAACTTTTTCACTTTAATTTGTTAACTTTTTTTCACAACCTTATTTTTTAAATCTAACAATATATTTTTTTCATTCTGAAGCAGAGGACTTGGCTGTTACTTCTTCTTGTGTTCTCTGGGATATTTCTAATGGTACTCTGCCCTCTGGTCTCCAGTGATCAGCACACTGTGGACCAGGGACCTCTCTGCCCCTGACAAGGCATCGTGGAGAGGCTGCTTGGCTGCTTGTCGTCAGGGCTGGGTTGCTGCTGCTTCTTCTTTGCAGGGAATGCAAAGGGACGCTCCTGAAAAGCCTACGGAGGGGACTCAAGGTGAAGGAAGGGAAGGGAAGGAAGGAGCTGTGGCCCCACAGAACTGAGAGAACTGCCCCCCCTCCCCAACCCCAAGGCGCCCCATCCCACTGCAGCATGGAACTCCCCCCATTCAGAGGTAAGTACAAACAGCCCCCCCCCCCCCCCATACCAACCCATCTCTATTTTATGAGGAAAAACACTAAAAGCGGATATTCAAAGAGCTTTACTCTTTTACTAGACTCTCACATGTATTCTTTATATTCAACTTAACCGTGTGTAGAAGTGGTCTGTTTTCTGTAGGTCCTTCTCTGGCCTTACTGTTTAAAGCTTTATGCCGCTGGGATAGTGGTGTGTCTACCTGGGAGAGTGTGGTGTGTCTACCTGGGAGAGTGTGGTGTGTCTACCTGGGAGAGTGTGGTGTGTCTACCTGGAAGAGTGCTGTGGTGTGTCTACCTGGGAGTGTGGTGTGGTATGGTGTGTAACTGGTTTGATGTGGTTTGGTGTGTTATGGTGTGTAACTGGTTTGATGTGGTGTGGTGTGGTGTGGTATGGTGTGTAGCTGGTTTGATGTGATGTGGTATGGTATGGTGTGTAACTGGTTTGATGTGGTTTGGTGAGTAACTGGTTTGGTGTGGTGTGTGTACTGTAACTGGGATAGTTTGGTGTGGTGAGTCTAACTGGGGGAGAGGTGTGGTATTGTTTGGTAGGGTGTATAACCGGTTTGCATAACTGGAAGAGTGGTGTGATGTTGTGTGGTATGTTGTGATGTGTGTACTGTAACTGGGATAGTTTTGTGTGGTAAGAGTAACTGATTTGGTATGGTGTGATGTGAGTAAATGGTTTGGTGCGGTGTGAGTAAATGGCTTGGTGTGGTGTCAGTAAATGGTTTGGTGTGGTGTGAGTAAATGGTTTGGTGCGGTGTGAGTAAATGGTTTGGTGTGGTGTGAGTAAATGGTATGGTGTGGTGTGAGTAAATGGTATGGTGTGGTGTGAGTAAATGGTTTGGTGCGGTGTGAGTGAATGGTTTGGTGCGGTGTGAGTAAATGGTTTGGTGTGGTGTGAGTAAATGGTTTGGTGTGGTGTGAGTAAATGGTTTGGTGCGGTGTGAGTAAATGGTTTGGTGCGGTGTGAGTAAATGGTTTGGTGTGGTGTGAGTAAATGGTTTGGTGTGGTGTGAGTAAATGGTTTGGTGTGGTGTGAGTAAATGGCTTGGTGTGGTGTGAGTAAATGGTTTGGTGCGGTGTCAGTAAATGGTTTGGTGTGGTGTGAGTAAATGGCTTGGTGTGGTGTGAGTAAATGGTTTGGTGCGGTGTGAGTAAATGGTTTGGTGTGGTGTGTTAATGGTTTGGTGCGGTGTGAGTAAATGGTTTGGTGTGGTGTGAGTAAATGGTTTGGTGTGGTGTGACTAAATGGTTTGGTGTGGTGTGAGTAAATGGCTTGGTGTGGTGTGAGTAAATGGTTTGGTGTGGTGTGAGTAAATGGTTTGGTGTGGTGTGAGTAAATGGTTTGGTGCAGTGTGAGTGAATGGTTTGGTGTGTGTGAGTAAATGGTTTGGTGCAGTGTGAGTAAATGGTTTGGTGTGGTGTGACTAAATAGTTTGGTGTGGTGTGAGTAAATGGTTTGGTGTGGTGTGAGTAAATGGTTTGGTGTGGTGTGAGTAAATGGTTTGGTGCAGTGTGAGTGAATGGTTTGGTGTGGTGTGAGTAAATGGTTTGGTGTGGTGTGAGTAAATGGTTTGGTGTGGTGTGTTAATGGTTTGGTGCAGTGTGAGTGAATGGTTTGGTGTGGTGTGTTAATGGTTTGGTGCAGTGTGAGTGAATGGTTTGGTGTGGTGTGTTAATGGTTTGGTGCAGTGTGAGTGAATGGTTTGGTGTGGTGTGAGTAAATGGTTTGGTGTGGTGTGAGTAAATGGTTTGGTGTGGTGTGTTAATGGTTTGGTGCAGTGTGAGTGAATAGTTTGGTGTGGTGTGAGTAAATGGTTTGGTGCGGTGCACTATGGTGTGTGTACTGTAACTGGGATAGTTTGGTGTGGTGTGTGTAAGTGGGATGGGGTTATCATTGATTGTTTTCAAGGTCGGATACTATATGTCAATACCCATATCCGCTGGGCACGACTGGAGGGGCGCATGGGTGAACGAGTGATGGAGGGATGGAGGGATAGAGGGATGGAGGGATGGAAGAGGGATGGAGGGATGGAGGGATGGAGAGATGGAAGGATGGAGGGATGGAGGGATGAAGGGATGGAGAGATGGAGGAATGGAGGGATAGAGGGATGGAGGGATGGAGGGATAGACGGATGGGATGAGTGTAGTGAAGAGAGTTTTTTTTCTAACACTAGGCAACCACAAACGGTTGGATGAGAAACCTCACTGTCCTTTACTGTTTGAAAGAGTGCTCTCCTGGAATGTATTATTTATTTATTTATTTGTTAAATACAGTGCCTTGCGAAAGTATTCGGCCCCCTTGAACTTTGCGACCTTTTGCCACATTTCAGGCTTCAAACATAAAGATATAAAACTGTATTTTTTTGTGAAGAATCAACAACAAGTGGGACACAATCATGAAGTGGAAGGACATTTATTGGATATTTCAAACTTTTTTAACAAATCATTAACTGAAGAATTGGGCGTGCAAAACTATTCAGCCCCCTTAAGTTAATACTTTGTAGCGCCACCTTTTGCTGCGATTACAGCTGTAAGTCGCTTGGGGTATGTCTCTATCAGTTTTGCACATCGAGAGACTGACATTTTTTCCCATTCCTCCTTGAAAAACAGCTCGAGCTCAGTGAGCTTGGATGGAGAGCATTTGTGAACAGCAGTTTTCAGTTCTTTCCACAGATTCTCGATTGGATTCAGGTCTCGACTTTGACTTGGCCATTCTAACACCTGGATATGATTATTTTTGAACCATTCCATTGTAGATTTTGCTTTATGTTTTGGATCATTGTCTTGTTGGAAGACAAATCTCCGTCCCAGTCTCAGGTCTTTTGCAGACTCCATCAGGTTTTCTTCCAGAATGGTCCTGTATTTGGCTCCATCCATCTTCCCATCAATTTTAACCATCTTCCCTGTCCCTGCTGAAGAAAAGCAGGCCCAAACCATGATGCTGCCACCACCATGTTTGACAGTGGGGATGGTGTGTTCAGGGTGATGAGCTGTGTTGCTTTTACGCCAAACATACCGTTTTGCATTGTTGCCAAAAAGTTCAATTTTGGTTTCATCTGACCAGAGCACATTCTTCCACATGTTTGGTGTGCCTCCCAGGTGGCTTGTGGCAAACTTTAAACGACACTTTTTATGGATATCTTTAAGAAATGGCTTTCTTCTTGCCACTCTTCCATAAAGGCCAGATTTGTGGAATATACGACTGATTGTTGTCCTATGGACAGAGTCTCCCACCTCAGCTGTAGATCTCTGCAGTTCATCCAGAGTGATCATGGGCCTCTTGGCTGCATCTCTGATCAGTCTTCTCCTTGTATGAGCTGAAAGTTTAGAGGGACGGCCAGGTGTTGGTAGATTTGCAGTGGTCT